>NC_142005.1:159500-319000 GCF_049901715.1 Pseudonaja textilis
CTTGGCAGTCTTCCTGGAATCCGTCTGGCAAGTCTGAACTGTCCATAAATCACAACACCGCAGCCAATTGCACCAAAAATACACTTTGCTTCAAGCGGGGGAGAGGCGTTAACACGCTCCTTATATATCCCCTGAAGGGGCATGTCAGTCTCTTTAATTAATCCTTGGCTGGACGTTGCTTTTCTAATTGAGATTGACGTCTCAATCTTCTCCTAGTCCTAGCATCAAGCCAGCATCCGGCAGTTTCATCATCCCTTGAAGCCTCTGGCACACTTTCCTGATTAACAGTTAACACCTGAGGTGCAATCAGGGAGGGAGTTCCAGAAGAGGAAGACGCCTCTGAAACTTCTAATAAATGAGGCTCATCTCTCAGATTCAACTCCTCCTCCTCCCCCAGACTCCTCTCAACGTCGCTCAGTAATGCAGGCTCGAATCTCAATGCCAGATCTTCTTCATCACTCGAGCCTACATCTGCTGACTGACCTGGTTCAAACCTCAGAGGCACAACATACACACACACACACACACACGCACACACATATGTTGTGACTGGAAGGATTGACCCTGCTGGGAGTTTTGACTCTGATGCCTCTGAAGATGGAAGGTTTGAGCCTGCTGTGAATGTGGAGTCTGAATTATCAGAGGACACAGATATGAGCCAGGAGGATGAGAGATTGTCGGAGAGACAATCCTCTCCAGAACCTTCGACTTTGTACATGACAGCAGCTGATCCACAAAATGAGCCAGAGGCTTTTAGTGAGGAGGAAACTGACAGATGTTGGCTTGACGCTAGAACTAGGAGAAGATTGAAACGTCAATCACAATCTGAAGGGAGGCGTCATGCCAGACAATGATTAGAGAGACTGACACGCCCATACAGGGGATTTAAGGAGGCGTGCTGACTCTCAATCTTTGCTTGGAGCAAAGTGCGTAGTGAGTAGTGAGTTGTGGATTCAAAAGGACACGTTTGGAGCGGCCGTTGTGATTTATGGACAATTCTGAATTGCCAGACAGATTCCGGGAAGACTGTCAAGGACTCGAATAACAGTGCAGATTAACTTTTTTGGGTCTGGTTTTGTTTCTGTTTGATTATTTAAACTCGGGAACTTTGTTCGGGTATTTTCCCACGTCATTGTAGTTGTGCTTTTAAAGTTGTAGCAACGTTTCGGCAGAATCTCATCTGCCATCATCAGGCTTCTTCCTAGAAGAAACACTTTATTTCCCACTTGAAACACTTTATGTTTGGGATGTGAGGAGTCTGTAAATATTTTCATAGATGGATGGTTAGATGGATAGATATATAGATACTGAATTGAGAGGGTCATGCAAACCTTCAAAAAGGCTCATTTTGATGACTTACACAGTTGAGTTAACGAATATATTCTGCAAAGCATTTCTGCCTGCCTCCCCTCATTCACAAGGAGAAATAGGAATGTAAACAATTTCTTTTTAGAATGATGGTACAAAAATTCTTCAGATTAAAAGCGGAAATTGTCTTGAGTTCCAAAAGCCAGCCAAGACAAATACAATATTTGAACAGGAGGGATGGATTGCCAGGCAGTGATGTTCTATGCAAATGCGGCCCACTAATACCTTCCCCTCCAAGTGCAGGAAAAACCTGTTCTATAGCTTTTTTAAAAAAAAATAGGGAAAAGCAGGTTGTATGCAGCAGTCTTTAGTGATGTCTGATGATGTCACCAAACCCCCTGTGAGGTTTGTTTAAAAATAAACGAGGGGCATGGATAAAATATATTTATGATATTTGGTGTTTTTTTCCCTTAAAAATAGCAGAGTTGCCTAAGTAGTTGTAGGTAGATTTGAGGTACTGGGCTGCTATTGGGATTAAATTTTGTGCTGAGCCAACCCTGTTCCATAAAACATAGGGGTTGTGTTTACACATTACAGTCAACTCAAGCCAGTCACGTGGTAGGTTAATAGGTCTGGGAGGGGTAAATCTGGGATGGTCATTGTTGAAATGGTTTGCAAATTTCTCCCTGGCAAGTGCTTTTCGTGATTGCTCAGAATTGGGATGGAAGCATCTCAGCGGGCTGGTAAATTGAAAGGAAATGTCTTGAAGTTTGAACTATGTTGATCTGTTTCAGCTTAAGTTTGAAGGAACTGGCACCTGATGGACTTGACTCCACAGAGCAACTGGATGGCCATTCCTTGGGAAGGAGAGACCCCCGACGAGCCCCTATTGGTCATAGCAACGATGAACTGGGCTCCCTGGTTTCTCAGGATGAAGAGGAGGAGGAGGATGGCCTGGGGATGTCTCAGGTAAGTTTGCCAGATTCCCAGACAGACAAATTAGAGAGTAAATTCCATAGGAATACACAGAGTAAACCCATGGAAAAGCAGACTGGGGGTTAATTCTAAACAAACTTAGCAAGCTGTAGAATTTGTCTGCTAGCTTAGATGCTCAGCTGACCTCGTTAAGTTGCCATAAGAGCAGAGCCTTAGAGTGAGCTGTCACAATTCTAAACAAACTTGCTAAGTTGATTTAGAAGTCTGACAATCAAAGTTAAAGGTACAACTCAATCAGGGGTGGGATTCTACTGGTTCAGACCAGTTCTATGGAACCGGTTGTTACGATTCTGCGCAGTTCGGAGAACCGGCAAACCGTGGCCCTGGCTGGCCCTGCCCCTCTCCACCTGCTCCTCCCCTCCCCGCCCAGTCAGTCCTTATCACACATATGTGACATTGGGCACATGCCCGACATCGCTGACTGCATTCTCCTTAAGGTAATGTTCTTGAAGAAGGAATTTAACAGTCGTTAGATAAACACCAGCTTAGCCCTTAAAGGCAGAAGGAAGTGAGGAAGAAACTCAAGATTGCTTGGTCTTGATTCTCTTTCATATATGAAAGGTTAGAGGGAAGCTCTGGCAGGATTACAAGATTCTGTTGTTGTATCTTGCATTTCTTGCGATTTCTGCCTCCTGATCTGGCCTAACTCAAAGGGCTGCCAGTAAGTTCCACAGTTAGCCCACCATGCAACCTTCCATGGAAGAGGAGAAATGAACCTCTCCCATTTCTAGGTGTTTCCTGAATGTTATAACGGGATTAGTGAGATATGGTTTTGGAATGACTTTTCAGTGATGGGATTCAAAAAATTTTTTACTACTGGTTCTGTGGGTGTGGCTTGGTGGGTGTGGCTTGGTGGGCATGGCAGGGGAAGGATATACTACAAAATCCCCATTCCCTCTCCACCCCACTGACCTGCTTTCCAGCTCCTTTCTCCTGTGCAGGGCAACCAAAGAAGACCCAGCTGATCAGTTGCGACTCAATGGGAGGCAGAGAATAGATTGGGGCGGGGGCAGTCAGAGGTGATTTTTGCTGGTTTTCTGAACTACTCAAAATTTCTGCTACCGGTTTTCCAGAACTGATCAGAACCTGCTGAATACCACCCCTGCTTCTTTTCCATAAATGCTACTGTACCTAGATTCATAAGGCTGGTGCAAGCAGAATTTAGTCAACATTCATTCACTCACTCACTCACTCATTCATTCATTCACTCACTCAATCATTCATTCCATCAGTTTAACTGCTGCAGTCAAAAGACATGGTGGGTTACAGCACTAAGCAGCTTTGCCAAACTGCAAAGCTGGCTTTAGGAATTGTGATTAGACTTGATTGTCTTTGAAGGTACACTAATCGGCCTGCCTTAAAATGAATTGTCATTGCATACAGCTCTGTGAGTTTCCTCATCACTTTAAAAAAAGAAACAGCCAAAAGGCTTATCACATTATGGCTTATCAAAAGTCGTTAAGACTGGGCATGGGGTGAAGCAGAAGTGATGGGACATAAACCCCGGACCTTCCCTGTGGCTGAGATTATTTGTTTGTTTGTTTGCTTGTCAAACATGTACATGATAACAAGTGTAAGTATGAACATAAGCAGGAACAAAGGAAGTAAATACAGATAAATGGGGACGGTAAGACAGGGATGGTAGGCACGCTAGTGCGCTTATGCACACCCCCTTTAAGGACCTCTTAGGAATGGGGTGAGGTCCACAGTAGACAGTTTGAGGATGAAGCTGCGAGGGGTTGAGGCTGTAACCACGGAGTCGGGTAGGGTGTTCCAGGCCTTGACCACTCTGTTGCTGAAGTCATATTTTCTGCCATCGAGTTTGAAGTGGATTACCTTGAGTTTGTATCCGTTGTTTGCCTGTGTATTATTATGATTGAGGCTGAAGTTGTTGATGGGCAAGACGTTATAGCAGACAATTTTGTGTACTATGCTTAGATCGGACCTCAGGCAGCGCAGTTCCAGATTGTCAAGGCCCAACATTTCGAGCCTGGAGGCATAGGGAATTTTATGTACACTGAGAACATTTGCACCAAGGCAAATTCCTTGTGTGTACAATCACACTTGGCCAATAAAGAATTCTATTCTATTCTATTCTATTCTATTCTATTCTATTCTATTCTATTCTATTCTATTCTATTCTATTCTATATTCTATTCTATTCTATTCTATATTCTATTCTTATTCTATTCTATTCTATTTTGCATACTATTCTATTCTGTTCTATTTTGCATTCTATTCTATTCGGCATTCCATTCTATTCTACTCTATTCTGCATTCTATTTTATTCTATTCTATTCTATTTTGCATTCTATTCTATTCTATTCTATTCTATTCTATTCTATTCTATTCTGAGTGGAGAACATTTCTGATGAATTTGATGTTGACTCAATCCCTCCGTCTGATCTTCCCTTCAGGACTGTTGCAAGAGGAAGCAGGTCTACGGCTTGTCTCCAAGTTCTCCCTGCAGTCATCTGCCCAAGTCTGTATCCATGAGTGTCATCGACAGTTACCCAGATGCAGATGGTGAGTCCCAACTGTAGATGGTCGAGATTTCCATCCCTTGGGATGTTCCTTTGCAGGGGGGGCGGGTGTTGCCTTTTAAATGTTTAAAAATTTCTGGCCGTTCTAAACAGCGGCAGCAGACTTTTAATCTTGGCTTCTAAGGTCATTTTTAAAATTATTTTTGGAAGTCCATGGTAACCCCCTGGGGATGTCTCAAATGGCCCAGCACCTGTAGGTGCCTTACTACCAGCCTGTAGCCTTTGGATTAGAAGACCCCTAAGTCCTCTCCAGCCCTATGATTCTGTGTTCTATGTAATGCCCGAACTGCTTAGGACAGGATATTTAACAGGTAAGAGATTAACAGAGTTGGAAGGGACCTTGTAGGTCATCTAGTCCACCACCCCCGCCCAAACAGGAGACCGTACACCATTTCTGACAAATGACTGTCCAATCTCTTCTTGAAAATCTCAAGTGATGCAGCTTCCACTACTTCTGAAGGCAACTTTTGTTCCATTGGTTGATTGTTCTCACTGTCAGAAAATTTTTCCTTATTTCCAGGTTGAATCTCTCCTTGTTCAGTTTCCATCCATTATTTCATGTCTGGCTTTCAGGTGCTTTGGAAAACAGCTTGACCCCCTCCTCCTCTCTAGGGAAGCCCCTCAAATATTGGAAGATGCTCTCATGTCTCCACTGGTCCTTCTCTTCCCTAGACTAACCAGGCCCAGTTCCTGCAACGTTCATCGTATGTTTGAGCCTCCAGTCCCCTCATCATCCTCGTTGTTCTTCTCTGCACTTTTTCTAGAGTCTCAGTGTCTTTTTTGTGGCAAGCCCTGAGATATGGAAGACTGCTATCATGTCACCGCATCCTTCTTTTCCTTAAACTAGGCATGTCTTCTGTCCATCCATGGTTTGCCCAGATGTCTTTCTTTCCTTTCCCTCTCTCTCTCTCTTTCTCTCTCATCTTTCTTTCTTTCTTTCTTTCTTTCTTTCTTTCTTTCTTTCTTTCTTTCTTTCTTTCTTTCTTTCTTTCTTTCTTTCGCTTTGGAAAACAACTTGACCCCCTCCTCCTCTCTGGGGCAGCCCCTCAAATATTGGAAGATGCTCTCCTGTTTCCCCTGGTCCTTCTCTTCCCTAGACTAGCCAGGCCCGGTTCCTGCAACCCTTCTTCACATGTTTCAGCCTCCAGTCCCCTCATCATTCTGGTTGCTCTTCTCTGTACTCTTTCCAGAGTCTCAACATCCTTTTTTATAGTGTGGTGACCAAAGCCCTTTTTGGAGGACCACCTATTATCCAGCAAACCTTAAAAAATCTTATCCAGGTGTTTAAAAGGTAAAAGGCAGGTGATTGAAAAGAGCTTTTTTTTTTTTGAAGTGGTGCTTATCGCTGGAGTTTTCTTCCCCAGCAAGATGGCACCACTGTATTTCTCAACTTCAGGTTGAAACATTTCTTTTCACTTGAAGGTTATTATTAGATGAACAGTGTTCTACTCCTGTCATTACTTTAAATTGCAAAGTGCTAGCTGTCTTGAAGCCATTGGAGATTGGTGTTATTTAACTAAAACTTACGATTTTCTTTTCCCCTTCGCAGAATTTTCTCTTTATGGTGATAACATCAGTCTAGCCAGTTGGTAAGTGATGGTTATCTTGTTGTTTGGGAGAAATCAATATTTGTAATTAAGCTGTTAACGTGAGACAATTTCTGCTGCAGCCTCAATTACTTGGTGATCTGCAAATATTTTGAAATCATAACCACCCATAATTCCTGTATTTATGGGCATTGTAGTGCCTATGAAACTTATACTTTATCAGATTTACCTTCTCGAAGTTGAGTATGGAAACGGTATATTCAGGGCACAAGAACCCATGAAATCTAATTTAAAGTATTTATTACAAGAAGGTTAAAATTACTGGGCAAGAATTCCAGCAAGTACCCTTGTTTTCAAGTCAGATACCTATGCAGGTATTCCTCGATTTATGACCACAATTGAGCCCAACATTTCTGTTAAGTGAGACATTTGTTAAATGAGTTTCCCCCCATTTTACAATCTTTCTTGCCACCGTTGTTAAGTGAATCACCTGCAACCCTTCTTGATTAGTTAGTAACCTGGTTGTTAAATGAATCTGGCTTCCCCGATGACTTTGCTTGTCAGAAGGTTGCAAAAGGGAATCACATGACACAGGGACACTTCGACGGTCATAAGTATGAACCAGTGGCCAAAATCTGAATTTTGATCACGGGATCAAATGTGACGCTGCAACAGTTGTAAGTGTGGAAAAGCGGCCCTAAGTCCCTTTTCCCGCCAGAGCTGCTGTAACTGGCAACTCTAAAAAGACTTGATTTAACTGGGGTAACTGACGGAATCCTGAAAGTAACTTTGAATGGTCGCTAAACAAACAGGCTAACTCTGCCGACTGCCAGCCGTTCAATTCTGACCGGCTCGAGGTTGACTCAGCCCTTCCTTCCTTCCTTCCTTCCTTCCTTCCTTCCTTCCTTCCTTCCTTTCCTCCTTCCTTCCTTCCTTCTTTCCCTTCCTTTCCTCCTTCCCTCCCTCCCTCCTTCCTTCCCTCCTTCCCTCCCTCCTTCCTTCCTTTCCTCCTTCCTTCCTTTCCTCCTTCACTCCTTCCTTCCTTCTTTCCCTTCCTTCCCATCCTTTCCTCCTTCCTTCCTTCGTTCCTTCGCTCCTTCGTTCCTTCCCTTCCTTTCCTCCTTCCTTCGTTCCTTCCTTCCCTTCCTTCCTTCCTTCCCTCCCTCCTTCCTTCCCTCACTCCCCTCTCTCCTTCCTTCCTTCTTTCCCTCCCTCCCTCCTTCCTTCCCTCCTTCCTTCTTTCTTTCCCTTCCTTCCCATCCTTCCTTTCCTCTTTCCTTCCTTTCCTCCTTCCCTCCCTCCTTCCTTCCTTCCCTTCCTTCCTTCCTTTCCTCCTTCCTTCCTTCTTTCCCTTCCTTTCCTCCTTCCCTCCCTCCTTCCTTCCTTCCTTCCCTCCTTCCTTCCTTCCTTCCTTCCCTCCTTCCTTCCCTCCTTCCCTCCTTCCCTCCCTCTTTCCTTCCTTTCCTCCTTCCTTCCTTTCCTCCTTCACTCCTTCCTTCCTTCTTTCCCTTCCTTCCCATCCTTTTTCCTCCTTCGTTCCTTCATTCCTTCGTTCCTTCCCTTCCTTTCCTCCTTCCTTCGTTCCTTCCTTCCCTTCCTTCCTTCCTTCCCTTCCTTCCTTCCCTTCCTCCCTCTCTCCTTCCTTCTTTCTTTCCCTCCCTCCCTCCTTCCTTCCTTCCCTCCCTCCTTCCTTCCCTCCCTTTCTTCCTTTCCCCCTTCCTTCCTTCCTTCCTTCCCTTCCTTCCTTCCCTCCCTCCTTCCTTCCCTCCCTCCCTCTCTCCTTCCTTCTTTCTTTCCCTCCCTTCTTCCTTCCTTCCCTCCTTTCCTTCCCATTCTTCCTTTCCTCTTTCATTCCTTTCCTCCTTCCTTCCCTCCCTCCCTCCCAATGGTTAGAATTCAGCATTGCATGCTAAACTCCGCGCACTGTCAGGAGTTTGATCCTGACCAGCTCAGGGGTGACTTAATCTTCCATCCTTCCAGAGGTCAGTTAAATGAGGACCCAGATTGTTGGGGGCCAGAGGCTCACTCCGTAAGCCCCTTAGAGAGGGTTGGAAAGCACTGTGAAGAGGGATATGAGTCATAAATGTGAAAGGTGATCATAAATCACATTGTCAAAGCTGCTGTAACTTCGAATGGTCGCTAAGCAAACTGTTGGAAGTCGAGGAGTAATACATAAATATTAGTTAATATTAAATTTTAGTATAGTTAGACTATGTATACTTGATAGACTGGATTTTATGATATATTTTATCTATTTTATTTTATGATTTTTAATTGTATATTTATGGAGTGTTTATTTGTTCTGGTCTTCCTCCTCCTCCTCCTCCTCCTCCTCCTCCTCCTCCTCCTCCTCCTCCTCCTCCTCCTCCTTCTAAAAATAAAGAGGCTGGATGGAAGAAATGGGATGTGAATGTTGCTGAATCTTAAACTCCTTTTCATCTCTCCGTTGGCTCTGCTAATTTCCCAGAGAAGCGAAGCCAACAGAGATGCTTCTATGTGACATCTCTCCAGCTGGTAATAGGAGCAGCCATCCTCTGAGGTCACCGAGGGCTGCCAGTGGAGTTGTTCTCGCCCTGTTTCCTGGCCTCGGGAACAATAACAACAAAAAGAGGTTTTGTTTAGTGCTGTCTGTCTGTGTGTGTGTGTGTGTTCGCTGGCTTCTTCTATCCTTCTCCTTTCCTCATTTTGCTCTTTTTTTCCATGCTTTCAGCTTCAGCAGTGGGAGCTGTGGGCAGCTGAATACCAGCACAGTGGAGGTCCACGACCAGGTTCACTGGCAGAAGGAAGAGAATGCTCTGGGCCGCACCCTCAGCTTCTTCAAGAAGATGACTGGGAAGTCAAAGGTAGGTCGCAAGGGCTTTGCCTAGGCAACAAAGGGTTGAGTGTGTATGTGTGTGAGATGCCCTGCTGGGCTAGTTTTCTGTTGTCCCAGGGAATGCTGATATACTGCAAGTCAGATGGCAGGATCCAATCTGGGTCGGTTGGAGTCTAAATCCAAACAGGAAGATGAACAGGGAGTGGGAATGTGGCTCTGTTGGCTGTGGAAGAAACTGGGGAAGGGCAAAGTCCGGCTGGGCAGAGCAGGAGAGAGGTAGAACAAGGGAGAGGGAGTTCAGAGGAAGACCCAGGTCCATTCCCTCTTCATCCTAGGGCACTCGGGGAGGAATGGAGAAGAGAGCAACGTGGGTTGGGTGGCTTACAGGGGAGGAAAGGGCCCTGATTCCCTTCATTAGCTACAGCTGGGAACAGAATGTTTAAAAAGGGAAGCTGCGTGCAGCAAGCTGTTGGGAGCAAACGTGACTTTATCTTGTATCATTGTGGCTTATCTGTGTTCCTGGCATCTTCCCACTGTGTGAGTTTTGTTGTGCTTTCAAGTTTGAAATTCCTGCTCCTACCTTGCCAAACTAATTACTTCAGTTTGGTCTGTTTGGATTTTAAGTAACTAGTTTCTGTGTATCTTGTTTTGGACTGGATTTTCTACAGTTAACAGTTCTCCTGTTCCTGGGAGAATTTTTCTCCAGCCAAAGGTAACCTGGACATTGGGAGCAAAGTTGGAGATAATAAAGGGACTCCTCTTGCTTATCTGACTGTGTTGCCATTGTGCCACGCCCCTTTGGGTCATCACAGGACCAGGGGTTTTGTCTTCCAAACTTTCAGATTTGTGCTAGCGACCCATTCTCAGGAACGTCTCTCTTGCATCTATCATGTTTCCCCAGAAAATAAGACCCAACTGGAAAATAAGCCCTAGCGTGATTTTTCCCTTCAAGATGCTTGTAATATAAGCCCTACCCCTAAAATAAGCCCCAGTTAAGATTGTCAGCCAGATTGATACATTGAGTACCATATTTCCCAGAAAATAAGACCTAATGTATCTTTTGGAGCAAAAATTAATATAAGAACCCAGTCTTATTTTCAAGAAAACACGGGTAGCATCCTGCAACATTATCCTGGGACACGTATACAGGTAGTTGTCAACTTAGCAGTTCATTTAGTGGCCATTCAAAGTTACAAGTTGTGTTTAGCGACTGTTCAAGGTTACCACAGTTCTGAACAAGCAGATTTACAGCTGGTCCTTGAAGTTCCGGCAAACTACTTTAAAAAAAAAATGTATACATTTTTTTTCTTTGATATAAGTGCTCAGTGAACAATGTATTGTCTGAGTCAATTTGCTTATACAAAATACTACTGCTGCTGCTGCTACTACTACTACTACTACTACTACTACTACTAATAATAATAATAATAAAATAACTTACAAGGCTTTTACAAAACACATCAAGAAATTGCAGCTTCCTGCAATAACATCAGCACAATTGCAAAAACTGCGCTACTTGGAACATCATATATTTTAAGAAGATACTTGGTTGATACCTAGGATGCTGGCAGCAACCCGTATCAACCATTAGCACCAGTCACTGGTACTTGTGATACATTTTTAAATGTCCAGTTGACTGAGTTTCATGTTTAATGAATAAAAGTGATAATAATGTTTGCTTATATATAATAATAATCTTTCATCATTTACTTATACATATCAATAGTCCTCTATCTCCTAATTTCTACCTCTTTTACCCAGGGGTGGGTTTCTACCGCTTCTGTCCACCTCTGTAGAACCGGTAGCTCTGAAGAGCAGCAGACATAGAACCAGTTCTATGTCTGCTGATCTTTTTGCCCACCTGCCCACCCGGGCTCTTACCTGACTTTTATTTCCTGATTTTTTTCAACTTCAGCTGCCGTGCGAGGCATAGCTGCAGTTAAAAAAGCCGGAAAAGAGGGCTTTTTGAAAGGCTGCTTCTCTGCATGCAGCGTGCTGATGATGATTTACAGGCGCGCTCTGCAGCGTTCAGGGAAGCACATCGTAAATCACCAAACCTCATAAATGACCGAACTGGTAGTTAACCCTGTCGGATCCCACCCCTGCTTTTACCTAACCATTGATAAAACAAATCCCATGTTTAAAAATATTCTGTTTCTTCCTTGTCTTTTATTTCTAATGTCAATCTATCCATCTCCGCACAATCTAATATTTTTCTAATTATATTTTCATCTGTAAACCACTTTCTGAGGGGTCCTTGGTGCTCTCTGAGTTTGCTTGTTTTCTTGCAAGATGTTTCATTATCTCTTTTGTTTTTTTAACCTGTTTTTACCGGTTGGTTCAACATCCACAGTCAGGTTTTTATTTCACTATCTGACAGGCCAAACTGGATGGGCGCTTAACATATGCAAAAAAGGGTTTTTATAGGATCAGTAAATACAAATGAAAGCGAGATCATGGTCAGCAAACATCATTTTTCTGTGCTTTACCTCTAGAGGGCAAAATAGAACTACTTCTGTCTCCATCCATATTGTTCACATTTTGTCATAGTTTACTGAATGAATGAGTTATAGTCTTGGCACATACCTAAGCCATGGTTTGCTCAATCCTTGGTAAAGAAATTAGAAGTGATCAAATCGCACAGCAAATCGTGAACCGTGGCTAGCCAGCAACAGTCATCGTGCAATGAATTCACCCAGAATTAAACCATTTTAGTGCTTGGAATAATATGGAATTCTGCTTTATAAATTATTCTGGTTCAGATCATTCAATGCTGACTCAAACTAACAAACTGTGATTTTAGTACAATGTGTGAATTTAACCACTGGCAGCATTTACGTTCTGCGACAATTATGTTGGACTATGTTGAATGTGCCTCTTTATTTTATCTATATTAGATCTGAAAATAAACAGTTAGTACGGTATGCAGTAATAATGAGAGATAGAACATCCTGGTGACAATGTAATGAGTCTAGTGGCTTATAAATAGAGCTACCTTCTATATTTCCACTCTACTTGATCCAAATACATAGATGAAACTGTGTGTGTATGCACACATGAAAATATTATATACCATATTTTCATCCCATATTATTCAGATTCCTTCCTTCGCTCCCTCCCTCCCTTTTCTTTCTCTCTTCCTTGGTTTTTCTTCCTTCCTTCATTCTCTTTCCTCCTTCCTTCTCTCTCCCTCTTTTCCTTCTCTCTCTCTTCCTTGCTTTTCCTTCCTTTCTCCCCCCCCTTCCTTCCTTTTTTCTTTCTTTCCTCCTTTCCTTTCTCTCCTCCCTCCCTCCCCTTATTGTGCATGGTGTAAATTAGAACTTGCGTTTTTGTTACTTTATCAATATTTTAAAATAGATCTTATTCCTAAATTTTTGCTGTTCAGTATGAAGAAATCAAAGATCAAATGGAAGACTTCAGTCATTTAATTTAAACAGTATAGCTGGAATCACATATGCCGCTGAGTGAGCTGAGCTGATTTTTTCATGGCACTCAATTCCACTCTCTTGTGTCTCAGAGGAGCTACTGGGCTCCGTTCTGCTGTTTTGAATGAAGAAAATAGGAGGGGATATTTCAAGCCCTTTGCCCGGTGCCCACCTGGCACCACTCCATTTGACGGAGCATGGTAACCTTCCCCAGCAGTGTGGCAGGGGTGCCTGGGGATTCTGGGAGTTGTAATCCCAGCACAACTAAAATGGTTTTGTGCACTCGATAGGATGTGGAAAAATCTTCTTGGAAAGATGCTGCTACCTTTGGCTGATCTTGGAAGGCCAAGCGAGGTCACGTTAAGTTGGAACTTGGGAATCCTCCAGCGAGTCCCAGAGTCTAGACTGAGAAGAGAGGGGTGGAGAAAAAAACCCCTAGCATCTTGGAAGAAAGCCCTGGCGAGCTGCTTAATGGGGGGCTGCCAAACCAACTGCATGGCTAAGCCTGTGAAGTCTGCAGGTGCTGAGCTTGGCGCAAGCGAGACACCATTTACTTCCCCAAATTGCAACCATACAGGCATTTTCGTAAAGAGTTACCAGAGCTACTTAGTTGCTGTGTTTATCATTTTGGATGGAACATGAAAGCTTCTAAAATAAATAATTGCTCTTGTTTCAACTCTCTTTGGCCCTTTCTTTCTTTCTTTCTTTCTTTCTTTCTTTCTTTCTTTCTTTCTTTCTTTCTTTCTTTCTTTCCTTCCTTCCTTCCTTCCTTCCTTCCTTTCTTACTGGAAGTTTTGAAAAAAAATTGGATAACCATTTGTCTGAAATGGTGCAGGGTTTCCTGCTTAGGCAGGGGGTTGGATTAGAAGACCTCCAAGGTTCCTTCCAACTCTGTTATTCTACTCTATTTTATTCTATTCCATTCCATTCCATTTGTTAGGGATACACCCTAGCAGAATCTGCATGGCAGGCAGGCAGGCAGGCAGGCAAAAATATGTGAGATAAACGTTTTTGTAGCTTACACTCAGTAAAACAGATACACTGTGCTAGTTAAATAGTTTATTCCAGTAAGAGTTATAGCATAGTCAAAACAGTCCATATATCATTCACTAGTTCAGTCCGTCCGGGGATTATTCAGTTGCAAAGTCCAGTGTCAAAAAAGAGGTCAGTAAACTTACAAATATCAGTCCAGTAATATATCTCCTCGCAGTAGAGATATGAAGAAGTCAAACCTCCTTTCTTCCTCCGACGTTCAGCAACTCAGCAGTAGGGAACACGCAGTTAGCAAACCATCAATCCATCAAACCATCAATCGTCAGCAATTCAGCAGGTTCTCATGCTCCCTCTTATGGCGGTTTCACACCGCACCCAAAATTACATGCTTTGCAGTTTAAAGTGACACACACTTAAACTTACTATCATAATATATATATATATTATTTTACCCAAACTATGTTAGGTAACCTTGTTATTCCTAACACCATTCCATTATTGTTCTACCGTATTATTATTCTATTATTATTCTACTAGCTCGATACCCGTGCTTCACTATGAAACTATGTGGTCGGGCTTAGTTTTGGGGGAGGAAAATAAGGGGAAAAAATTATGCCCCTGCCTACTAGCATCCATCGATATTCATCTGGCTAGGGTCCAGTCAGTGTGAGAGAGAGTTGAGGGCTGTTTGGGAAACTGAAACAGTATTTGCTGTTTCAGAGCATGTTAATAATAACATATGAAAATTCCTTTCTTAGTGAGCACCCAGAAGCCAAAAGGAAGATATGTGCCAAATTTCAAGTTTGTAGGCTTTACGGTTCTAGAGATTTTGTGATGATGCCTGAGTGGTATTTCGCTGTTATATATATATAGATTATCATTCTATCCTATCCTATCCCATTCTATTCTATTCTATTCTTTCTTTTCACCAAATGGCAGCCTCCCTCCCCCTCTTTGGCAATTTCAAGTAGGAGACCATTGTGTGGGGAAAAATATCACTCTCTCAATTCAGGAGAGGGAGCTGTTTCCTCAAAACTAAAAAGGAATCTTTGGCTGTTTGATGAAACTCCCCCCCACCCCCCAGCCAAATGCAAAAGGCTTCCAGAACTTGACAGGCTTTCTGCTCGCGCACCTGAGTGTCAGCCCTGATGGGAGACACGGGGTTCCCTGTGCCCTCGTTTCAGATTGGAAGCTCCACGCCTACGATAATTGCAAATTTCGTGGGAACTGCTTTTCATTAACTCAGACTGCAGTGGAGGCCACATTCAAAAGCTGACCAACAATGTGTTTAGTTATTTATTAAATGTATATTCCACTCTCATCTCTCCATTCGTGGCGTCTCCGGGTGGCTTACAGTGTAATAAAACGTGCACCTATAAAAACAATTATAAATATAAAAACAGACTAACGCATGTCCATCTCTTCCATTGCTGGGTTGCGAGTTGGCAGGATTTCATGCGGAGATGTGGGAGATCAGATTCCCGCGTGGAACTCTGCCCCCACCCCACCCCAAGCTTGGTTTGATTTTGGATTAGCAGGTCGTGCAAAGCCAGCTAACAATGTTTGTCTGAATAAATTAATGGTTAACAAGCTAGCTAGGTATGATCCATTGAGCTACACAGCAGGTGTTCTTTAATCCCTCCGAGCACAACGATTAGACCTGAATAGTGCAGCTGCCTCTGCCAATTGTTTTTTTAAAATATGTATTTTATTTTTTATTCATAAACATTTTGAATACAGTGTATTGTCAGGGCATGTCATTTACAAAAAGGCAAATGGTGATAGTGTAACAAAAATTTTAACTGAGTTGCTTGCATTAGCTTATTTATAGTTCTATTAGTTATATCAACATATTTCTAATTGTCAACCCTCTTTATATTTAATTCTTACATAAGAATAATCTTTCTCTAACTAATTTCTACCTCTTATCAAACCTATTCCATGTTAAGTAATATTCTGTGTCTTCTTTATTTTTAATATCAATCTATCCATCTCTGCACAGTCTAATATTTTCTGAATTATATCCTCATCTGATGGAGAGTCCTTGTTTTTCCAATGTTGTGCAAATACAATCCTTGTAACTTTCAATATGGGCAAAATGAAATATACAGTCCCTTCTGGCATTATACCTAACAAAAATATTTCTGGTTTCAAGTCTATGTGTTGCTTAATTATCTTTTCCAACCATGAATGTATTTTCATCCCTTTTTTTTTTTTGCTCTTATACATGTCCACCACATATGATAATAAGTACCTGGAGTTTGATTACCTGTGCCAATTGTTGACTGTCTTGCCAAGAATTTGCAAGAGCAGCCATCTTGGAGGCAGGATCTCTGAACTTAACAGATTAAAAACAGATAATCAGCGTTGGAAGGACCTTGTAGGTCACCCACCCACCCACCCAAGCAGGAGACCCTACACCATTTCTGATGAATGGCAGTCCAATCTCTTCTTGAAAGTCTCAAGTGATGGCGCCCCCACAACTTCCGAGAGCAACTTCTGTTCCATTGATTGATTGTTCCTCATTGTCAGAAAAATTCTCCTAATTTCCAGATTGAATCTCTCCAGTTTCCATCCATTATTCCTTGTCTGGCCATCAGGTACCTTGGAAAATAGCTTGACCCCTTCCTTTCCTCTGGGGTAGCCCCTCAAATATTGGAAGACCTCTGTCATGTCTCCCCTGGTCCTTCTCCTTACTGGACTAGCCAAGCCCAGTTCCTGCAACCGTTCTTCATATGTTTCAGCCTCCAGTCCCCTCATCATCCTGGTTGCTCTTCTCTGCACTCTTTCTAGAGTCTCAACCTCTTTTTTATAGTGTGGTGACCAAAACTGGATGCAGGACTCTAGGTGTGGCTTTATTAAAGCTTTATAGAGTGGTATTAGTACCTCACTTTATCTTGATTGTATCCCTCTGTTAATACAATGTAGGATTGCATTAAGTTTCTGAATCTCTGAGCCTGGCTTGGCCCTCTCTCTTGTGCAGTAGTCCCAGAGGTGCTAAGGTCATGGACTTTGTTTCTGAGCCCTCCTAAGGCCTTCCTGGATCCCTGTTTGGAATCGGGTTTCCTGCCACCATTTCCTAAAGCAAAGAGCCAGGAAAAACAGGGGTTTTCCTCACTCGGTGGCTGAATCCTGGTCAGCCGCCAAGGGAAGAGCCTGCCAGGCTGAGACTTAAGGTGGACGAAGACTGTCAATGGGTTGTTAGAGGGGGGTGGTGGAAACCAGACAACTCCATGAATGACCAGGAGCAATGGGTGGAACTCGTCAAAGAAAGATCCAACTTGAAATTTCCCGACAGTGAGAACAAGTAGCCAAAGGAATACGGGTAGTCCTCAACTTACAACAGTTCTGTCAGCATTCCAACGAAACTCCCCATTTCATTCAGTACTCGGAAACAAAGTTCATCCAACTAAGAATTTATTAAAGAAGTCCTACTGGCATGAAAGGAGAATTCGTTCAGGGAAAGCGCCCTAGGGGGGGAGTCCACAGCTGCGATATAAGGATACCTGCAAGAGGGATCTAAAGGCCTTGGGAATGGACATCAACGGCTGGGAAACCTTGACCTCTGATTGTTCAGCTTGGAGGCTAAAGACGCAGCCTGGCCTTCTCCAATTTGAAGAAGAGACACTCATTCGGCAGGCTGAGGCAAAGAGACAGCCCCGGAGCCAGCGAAATCTGGGGGCTGGACAGGGGACAGACTGTATCTGTCCTCAGTGAGGAAGGGATTGCTCCTCTCGAATTGGCCTTTTTAGCCACACTAGATGCTCTTTTAGGACCTCTTTTCAGAGCACGATACCATCGTCTCTTGAGACTGATGGATGCCTATGGACTGCACATCTGGGAAAACCGGAATCTGAGAGTTCTGGGTTTTCCCTTCATAATTGAAAATCATAAATGCCCTCCCCTGCACCCACCAATCTATCACTCATGGTCCAATCACCCATCGTCCCAACTGGAGACATTCCTTCTGACACTCCTTCCCAGGTGCAGGGTGTTGTGGTTTGCTGGTAGCCGGTGCAGATGACAGCGGGATTGGACAGTGGGGAAGAACGGGGACCAGTCCGTGAGTCTGGGGAGGATTCAGACAAGGGTCCTGCATCCGATGCAGGGATGGGGCCAGGATCATCTGGAAGTGGGGTGCTGACTCTGGAGCCTCTGGAGTCTGGCAGCAGTGAGGCTGACGAACAAGGGGAGCCTGTTCCCAGTCTGTGTGTGGGCAGAGCTGCCAGAAGGCAAGAGCAGCTGAGACAAAAGGGGTGACTTGGGAGTAAGGCGATTGCCCCTCCCATAAGGGATAAAAGTCAGGCCAAGATGGTGAAACCTTTGCAGGAAGCATAGTCGTTCAGTCGGTTCTGAGTCCTCCCTGAAGCTCTTTGTACTTTGGTTGGTTTCTTTTCTAGTTCATTTGATACTTCTGTTTTTGGCAGCACTTCACAGAACTGAAAGGTGTGTGCTTATCTTGGGGGACTGTTGAGATTCATTTCTGGCCGGGAATGAAAACAATTCCCTGCATTGTAATAAATTAAGTCTTACTTTTAAAAGAAGTGTGTGCATGATTACTGTTTAGGAAGTCTTGGTCAGAACACCGGTTAACTTGTCCTTGACTTTAAGAGAAGAATGTTGTTACGTCTAAACGTCCACCTCTCTATGAAATCCCCCCCCTTCCCAAGAAGGCACCAAGATGTGGCAGCATGGAAGCTTCTGGGTAAAATATGGCTTCCAAAGATGACAAGTTCGTTTAGTGACTGTTCAAAGTTACAACACTGAAAAAAATGACTTAAGACCATTTTTTACACTTAATGACCGCTGCAGCATTCCCATAGTCACCTGATGAAAATTTGGAGGCTTGGCAACTGACTCATGTTTATCACGGTCACAGTGTCCCGGGGATCACGCGATCCCACTCCCTTTTGGCGAGCTTCCGACAAGGAAAGTCAGCGGAGAGTAGCCAGATTCACTGAACAGCCGTGGCAAAATAAGCCATAAAATGGGGGCAAAGCTTGCTTAATAAAGGTCTCCCTTAGCAACTGGAATTTGGGGCTCGATTGAGCTCGTAAGTTGAGGACTCCCTCTCCTGGAGTTGTGGGTGCTCCAAGGTTTTCAAAAAATGATCGGACACCTTTTTCTCCAGAAATGGGATAAGGAGTCCTGCCTTTTGGCAGGGGGTTGGACTAGAAGATCTCCGAGGTCCCTTCAGGCCTAGAGTTCTATGAAGCGTAAGGAGAGGAATCACCCCGTCAGTGATGGGATTCAAAAATGTTCACTTCCTGTTCGGTGGGCATGGCTTGGTGGGCGTGGCAGGGGAAGGATACTGTAAAATCCCCCTTCCCTCCCCACCCCACGAACCTGCTTTCCAGCCCCATTCTCCTGTGCAGGGCAACCAAAGGAGACCCAGCTGATCAGCTGGAACTCATTGGGAGGCAGAGAAGAGATGGGGTGGGTGGGGCCAGTCAGTGGTGGCATTCGCCGGTTCTCTGAACTACTCAAAATGTCTGCCACCGGTTCTCCAGAACAGGTCAGAACCGGCTGAATACCTCCTCTGCACCCCTTGCAGTTCCTTGCGCCCACCAGATGTTGGGTTGTTCCTTCCTCACTGCAGATTATTCCCAGCATTGGACCCCAAATGGTGGACGGCTTCCAGCGGGGTGGGGGGTCTTTTCCACTAACAGGTGGACACTATAAAGTACAAGGATAATTTGCCATGCTTTTTAACATCTCCCTGCTGTTGTCAGAACTTCTTCCTCATCTGCCCTGCTTTTCTCCTCCGGGGTGTCTCTCTCCTTCCCAGACCCGCTGAAAATGCCTCTTTCTGGAAAGAGGCCGAAGCAAACTCCACGAGCCAAGATCCAAGTCCGTAGAAGGAAGTAAAGGTAAAGGTTCCCCTCGCACATCCATGCTAGTCGTTTCTGGCTCTAGGGGACACTGCTCATCTCTGTTTCAAAGCCGAAGAGCCAGCGCTGTCTGAAGATGTCTCCATGGTCATGTGGCTGGCAGGACTAAACGCCACTGAGCCACCGCGTCCCTACATTGCATTATGTCTTTGCAAAAGAAAGCAATATAAATGCATTGGCTTGAAACAATTCCTTCTCTCTCTGTCTCTCCCCCCGCTCTCTGTCTCTCCACCATGCTTTATATACAAAGGTATATATGATGCTTTGCTAATCAAAACCAGTACATTGCATTAAAGGTAAAGGTTCCCCTCGCACATCCATGCTAGTCGTTTCTGGCTCTAGGGGGCGCTGCTTATCTCCGTTGCAAAGCCGAAGAGCCAGCACTGTCTAAAGACGTCTCCATGGTCATGTGGCCGGCAGGATTAAACGCTGAAGGCGCATGGAACGCTGTTCCCTTCCCACCAAAGGGGTCCCTATTTTTCTACTTGCATTTTTTAAAGTGCTTTTGAACTGCTAGGTTGGCAGAAGCTGGGACAAGGAACGGGAGCTCACTCTGTTACACAGCGCTAGGGATTCGAACCGCCTAACTGCCGACCTTTCTGATTGACAAGCTCAGCATCTTTAGCCACTGAGCCACCGTGTCCCTTTAGGAGGAAGTACGCGGTAATAATTTCAAAATGCTTTTGTGATGACATTCTTCCACCTTTCTCCTCAAGCTGTCAAGAAATTACTGCAGGTAACATTTTTTAAAAGGCAGCAATTACAAAATAGCTTGCAGGCGTTTAAAGTTCTTTAAAAATTTTGCATGGCAGATGGTAGCTGATGCAAACCAGTTTGTGTGTCTGCTACTTTTTCCTACATCGCACCCATCTGTAACTAATTGCAGATTCACGGACAGCCTCATTTTTTTATTTTTTTGGTCTATTCCAGTCTATCCACCTGTTTTGTTTGTTCTCTCCTGGGTTTCCTATTAGGTAGAGTTTTTCTCACAACTATAAACCGTAAAGTTTGTTCTCGGCATACAGAAGAAAGCACAGAGATTGTTCTTGGAAAATAGAGAAGCATTTCGGCTCAGAATTCCAAGCTCAGATCTCTGCTCCATGTACTTCCTTCCCTTCCCTTTTCTCCTCTTCCCAGTTTAAGAAATGTGGCAAGGGAGAATTCAGTCAATCAAATCAGCATAGAGCTGGAAAGGACCTTGGAGGTCTTCTAGTCCAACCCCCAGCTCAGATTTAACAGTTGGATTTAAATTAGGAAACACTGCTTGGAATGCTTTGAAATAAACGTGTTCACTTCTCACTCCTTCTCATGGCTGGAAAGAGCTGGAAAGTCTTCTTTTAAAAAGACATTTTTAATTTCTACAAGTAAAAATAAAAAGACAGGCAGTCAAGATCAGTTCATTAAGATTCTAATGAGCCTGTTAAATTTGTATGAATTATCAATTTGCTTGAGTTCTACAACCAACATTAGGCCATGTTTTTATTAATGACTTAAATCAGGGGTCCCCAAACTTGGCAATTGTAAGACTTGTGGACTTCAACCCCCAGAGCTGGCTGGAGAAATCTGGAAGTCCACAAGTCTTAAATTTGTCAAGTTTGGAGACCTCTGATTTAGATGAAGAGATATATGGGGTGCTTCTTGATGTGACTGAAGACTGGGGGAAAAATTTAGAATTATCTTCATAAATTGGAGAAGTGAGCTGAAGGTAATGAAATTGAAACAGAAGTTTGCTTCTCCCTCCCACGCCTCCCACCCCCCCGAAACCAAAATTGAAGGTTCAAGATGGGAAATAGTGGTTTAGTAACAGAGCATGTCAAAAGTGTTTTGGAATGGAAGTTGAACTAAATAGCATCCATCCAGCATTAGGGAGAGGGAGAGAGAATGCAATTTCAGGAAGTATCAACCAATGTTATTTTAAAAACCATGAACAGTAATTTTTCCATGCAATTCTTGTCTTGGCCAGATCCCACTTTTAAGTCTTTTGTCCAGTTCTGGCCACATTTTTTGGGAAGTTTTCAGAGAGACTGGAACGGATTTAGAGGAAGGCAGAGAGGAAGGAGTGGAAACCAGAAACATTGAAGAGAGACAGAAAGAACTGAGCCCGTTTAACTTTGAGAAGAGAGAACCTGAGAACAAGATTGTGATGGTCTTTTTGGGTACCCGAATGGAGGCCGCACCAAGAAAGCCCCTGATTGCTTCCCATCGTTCCAGAAAGCAAAAATTGAATTCCATCTCTGGGAATTAGATTTTGATCGAATGTTTGGAAAGTCGCCTACCAGAGCAATTCAGCAGTAAAATGTAATGGGCTGGCTCTCCTCACTGGATGAATTCAAGCAAAGGCATTCTTCCAATCTGGATTTGTGCACTAAGTATTCCAGGTGTGGCCTTACTAAGGATTTATAAAGTGGTACTAATACTTGATGTGATTTTTTTCATTCTATGCCTCAGTTTATGGAATGGAGAGGAGAGGAGAAAGAATAGAAATAGAAGAGAAGAGAGACCTGGAAGGGACCTGGAAGGTGTCAAACTCACATCGTCAAGGCAGCATCACATGACATATCAGGACTTGCCCCCCTTCGCTAAGCCGGGCATGGGCATGGCCAGCGTGAGATACATCCGCCCCATGGGCCAGGAGTTAGCCCTGTTCTAGATGGCTCTCAGAACTCCCTGTTTTTGCATTTCTCTCTCTCCAGATCCCTTTACCACCTGTTGTTCTTGGAAGGCAAGAATAAACTTGGTTCCACTCTAGCCCAGCCGCAGTTCAGTTGCTTAGCGAGAGGGCGGTTTTTCTTAGCCTGTCTGGTTTCACTTGTGTCTTTGGCAGCGAACATTGCTTCGCTCTCTTTCTTCAGATTCAGATTGTTTTTGAATGGTGCCACTGTTTGTTAATTCACTTTTGCTGCTGAGGGAGTCAGGATTCTTTTTTTTCAGAGGGAAGAGAGAGAGAGAGACAAGGAGAGACAAAGACAGAGAGACAAGAGAGAGAGAGAGAAGGAGACAGACAGAGAGAGGAGACAGAGAAGGAGAGAGAAGGAGACAGAGGGGGGGGAGAGGGAGTGGGACAGGAGAGAGACAGAGAAGGAGAGAGGAGAGAGAAGGAGACAGAAGGAGAGAGAGAGAGAAGGAGAGAGCAGAGAGAGAGAAGGAGAGAGAGAGAAGGAGAGAGAGAGGGATAGAGAGAAGCTGCTTGACTACATTTTGCAGCTATGGCTGTTCTTGGAGCAGAGCTGTTAAAATTCAGACTACAACTTTCCTCTTTTCCTTGTGACTGTCCCACTCAGATTTGGGAGGTAAGATGGTCATCAGAATACCCTGGACTACAAGAAGAAGCAGTCAATCAGGCTTTAGCCAAACAAACTCTTGACAGCAAGCAGAATCTCTCCTATTGGCATGTGTAAACCACGGGTGGAAGGCTAGGAAAAAAACGGTTGTATATTGGCCAGGTTGAAAATCGGGGAAAGAAGGTGGAAGCTTGAAAAACAACAGTGGCATTTCTTTTGATGTGATTTCGGCTGTGGTGTGACTCTAGGAAATATCTCAATTTGGAAAAAAAAAAAAAAGCAACATTTAGCCCTCGATTCTACCCCAGTTCCTGTTCAGACACTGACATCATTCGACATGCACATCATTTCCTTTGAAAAGTGGAAACGGTGGAACAGATTTCCCCCGGGGGGAATCCACGATATTGTCTCCAGGATGCTGCCTTTACTGAACGCCTCCTGTCACTTTTTCAAGAAAGTCAACTCCACTGTTTCTGCTTTTCAGAGTAAACAATCAGCACGTCAAATGAACCCAATGTCTAAGCAAGGATGGGATGTAATTGTTCTAGTCAATTCTATTTTTGGTCAGGTGCCACCTCAAATCTTCTGTCCAGTTCTGTGTATCTTAAGGTGGATTCAGGAAAAAAAAAGGGCAGGTTTCTTAGAGCAGCAAAGATAATCAGGGAATGTATGACCGTTTGAAGTTACACCAGCACTGAAAAAAGTGACATGGCCATTTTTTACAGGATAACAGATATCAGATAATCAGAGTTGGAAGGGACCTTGTAGGTCATCTAGTTCAACCCCCCCACCAAAGCAGGAGACCCTACTCCATTTCTGACAGATGGGAATCCAGTGTCTTTTGAAAGCCTCCAGTGATGAAGCTCCCACAACTTCCAAAGGCAACTTCTGTTCCATGGGTTAATTCTCTCACTGTCAGAAAGTTTCTCCTTTTTTCCAGGTTGAATCTCTCCTTGATCAGTTTCCATCCATTGTTCCTTACCTGGCCTTCAATTCCTTGGAGAATAGCTTGACCCCCTCTTCCTCTCTGGGGCAGCCCCTCAAATACTGGAAGGCTGCTCTCCTGTCTTCCCTGGTCCTTCTCTTCACTAGACTAGCCCTGCCCGGTTCCTGCAACCATTCAATGTATTTTTTAGCCTCCAGAGCTTTGATCGTCTTAGGGAAATTACAGATTAACAAAGTTGGAAGCCGGGATGGGATTCTACCAGTTCGCACCTATTTGCTAGAACTGGTTGTAAACATTCTAAGCAGTTCGTAGAACCTGTTGTTAGAAAAAATTACTGGGCTAATCCTGTAAAGAAGGTAGGAAGGAAACATTCTGGTGTAGCTTACAGAAACTGCCTCTCCGTTAACCCTTATTACATTCTTGGCAGGACTAGACTTCTTGTCTCAGGAACTTCTCTGGAGTTATTTTTCCCTCCTTTGCTGGTACTTTGCTTGTGTGTTGTACCATTCAAAGTTACAATGTCACTGAAAAAAGTGACTTATGACCATTTTGCACACTTACGACTATTGCAGCATCGCCACGGTCACAAGAGGCCAGGTGAGGAGATGTGTGCCTCGATGTGAGTGATGTTGAGTTGGCCACGCCCAGACAGTCATATGACCAAGCCATGCCCACCAAATAAGCCACGCCCACAGAAGCGGTTGTTTAAAAAATTGAATCCCACTCCTGGTTGTAAGGGACCCTGTAGGTCATCTAGTCCAACCCCCCGCCCAAGCAACCTCTGCAGCCTCAGGAAGCTGAAAACAGGCCTGTTTCCTGGTATTTCTGGAAGGTCCGTTTTTTGGCCTCCCGAAGCTGCAGAGGCTTCCCTCAAGCCTCCAGGAGGACAAAAATGGCCTCAAACGGGCCGAACACAGCTGGGAGGCATGCGCATGCACAATGCAGGTAAGGGGGCGGGGCGGGGGTTTTGTGCGTGCATGCGCAGGGTGGACAGGGTGCATTGCATTGTGGGTGCCGGCACGCACGTGCTTTCAGCACACCACAACAAAAAGGTTTGCCATCACTGCTATAGTGTCCTCCCCGCTTTTTTTTAATCTGTGTAAATTTCTCAGCTTTGCTTGCCAGAAAAGTTCTGCTTGTGACTTATTAAAAATAAAGAGCTCCGAAATGTTCCTATTTCAAGTTGTAAAATCGTTCTCACAAATTGGAGCTGTGATAGCAGGAACAAGGAGGTGACAGGAAGAAAAGAAAAAAAACATCTGAAATTTGCCTTTGCCAGTTTCCAAGCATTTTCACACCAACCTGCTTCAGTAATGGAAACCAACAAGTTTTCCCCTGCACTGAATGGTGAAATCTATATTTAGCATGTATAAAATGTGAACCATAGAATGACAAGGTGGTGTTTCCAGGCAGAACTGCTGAGTGTGTTACAAATCCTTGGGCAGCTATTTGGGTCCTTTCCTGGCTATTATTGCAGGTAGTTTTTAATTTTTTAACAAATGGTTCTGTGGGCGTGGCTCGGTGGGCGTGGCTATGTGACTGGATGCACATGGCTGCTTTTTTTTTTTTTTTGCTGAAACAACCCCCCCCCATTTTGGGGGCCTTCTGGGCCTCAGGGAAGCCTCCTGGGGGCATATTGTTGCTCCCAGGAAGACAAAAAATGGTGCTGTACCCCCCCCTCCAATTTTTGCCCTCCTGGGCCTCAGAGGAGCCTCCTGGACGAAGCAGTAAGACAGCGAGGGGGATCCCAGCACAGCTGATCATAGGAACAGCTGATCGTCGGGAGGGGAAAAATACCTTAAGGAATTACTGGGTGGGGGAGAACGCAGTCAGCGATGTTGCGCATGCGCGATAAGGACTGACTGGGAGGGGAGGGGTGGACAGAGAGGGGCAGGGCCAGCCAGGGTCATGATTTGCTGGTTCTTCAAACTGTGCAGAGTCATAACAACCGGTTCTATAGAACTGGTCCGAACCGGTAGAATCACACCCACTGGGTAGTCCACAACTGCTGTTGTTAAGCGAGACATTTCTCAAGTGAGTTTTGCCCCCTTTTACGATCTTTCTTGCCTCAGTCGTTAAGTGAATCACTGCAGCTGATGAGTTAGTCACCCGGTTGTTAAGTGAATCTGGCTCCCCCATGGGCTTTGCTTGTCAGGAGGTCATAAAAGGGGATCACTTGACCCCCGGACACTGTGACCATCGCAAGTACAAACCAGTTGCCAAGCGTCTGAATTTTGATTGGTAGATCATGGAGATGCTGCAGAGGTTGTAACAGTGAAAAATGGTCATGTCACTATTTTCATTGCTGTTGTAATGGTCACTAAACAAACTGTTGCAAATCGGGGACTCCTTGTATTTGGTTCATTGCACCTAATGCATTAAAAAAAAAATTGAATATAGAAGCCTCACAGTACCAGTCTGTTTTACGCAATGTTTTTATGAACAGCAAAGCCCCCTGTTTCAGACCAATTGAGATAATATCACCATAACTTTTACTTATTTATATCCTGCCTTTATTAGTTTTACAAATAACTCAAGGCAGCGAACATATTTTCCCCACAAAAAAACAACAACCCTGTGGAGAGGACTGGGCTGAGAGAGAGATTGGCAGTCACCCAGCTGGCTTTCATGCCTAGAACTCACTGTTTTCTAGTCATCCTCATCCTCATTTAACGACCCCATAATCCCTTGCAGGTTGGAGTCTGGGCAACTGAATGGAGCTAGCAGTGTTTAATGGCAGGATGCCCTTCCTGTTGCCATTACGGAGTTACATTTTCAGCAGATATATTCTCATTGTGCCCAGAGAGAAATATCTGCCTCTGTCTAGGATTGAACTCACAACCTCCTGATTGTGAGGTGAAAGCTCTTCCCTCCTCTAGGCTGCCACACTACTGTCACTGTTTTCTAGTGATTGGCTCAAAATCACCCAGTCGGCTTTCCTGCCTAAGGCTAGAACTCAGCACCTCCCAGTTTCTAGCCTTTAATGTTTTTCTCACCACAGTTTTGGAGGGCTGATATGGAACAGCTTACCTTCGGAAGTTGTGGGAGCTTCATCCCTGGAGGCTTTCAAGAAGAGACTGGACTGCCATCTGTCAAAAATGGTGTAGGGTCTCCTGCTTGGGTGGGGGGTTGGACTAGATGATCTACAAGGTCCCTTCAAACTCAGTTAATCTGTATCTGATACTAGCAGGGTACCCGTGCTTCACTACGAAACTATGTGATCGGGCTTAGTTTTTGGGGAGGAAAATAAGGGGGAGGGGGGAATTCTGCCTCTGCCTACCAGCATCCATTGGTATTCATCTGGCTAGCGTCTTGTCAGTGTGTGAGAGAGTGGAAGGCTGTTTGGAAACTGAAATAGTATTTACTGTGTGAGCAAAAAGGAGACAGCAAGGAGCCTGGGCGTGGCTTAGCTCAACTGTTCTGTACTAAAGCTGCTTGGTGCTCTGAAACCGAAACTGAAACTCCTCTGCTTGTGTTTTGCATTTGGAAGAATTTTTTTTTTCAGGTGGAAAAGGGGAGTAGAACTCCTTAGCATCAGAGCGTGTTAATAATAATATACGAAATACTACTTCCTCTAGAAGCCAAGAGGAACATACATGCCAAGTTTCAAGTTTGTAGGCTTTATGGTTCTGGATATTTTGTGATGATGAGTGGTATTTCGCTTTTATAGATAGAGACATAGAGATATATAGAGATAGAGATAAACATAAACATTCCCTATGAGTCCACATTGTGGCCTTACAGACAAGCAGCCATTGAATGCAGCTCCTTGTCATGTCCCCACCCTCCTGGTAAAATTCTTACCATTTTATGCACAGTTGTTACTATCCCATTGGTATTTCCTTGAATGTAGCCAACTCCTGTTACGCTGCCTGTAAAATAAAACACAGTCTTGTCTTGCACACCAGGGATCTGCCACCAATTGTAACATTCGTATCCTGCTTTGTGCTTTTGTTTTGGCTTTATTTTTAAGGAGGTTTCGACCACGGATACATTCTATCTATTCTCCCATTTGCCAGGGAAGGAACTGAATGCAGACAAAGGCACAGCCCCCCAACCCCAGCCCCCCAACCCTGCCTCCCTGGCCTTGTCCGGCTTAGATTGATTACAGAGTTGGAAGGGACCTTGTAGGTCATTTACTCCAAGCAGGAGACCCCACACCAGGTTCTGACAAATGGCAGTCCAGTCTCTTCTTGAAAGTCACAAGTGATGGAGCTCCAACAACTTCTGAGGGCAAAGGTGTTCCATTGGTTGATTGTTCTCCCTGTCAGAAAATTCCTCCTTATTTCCAGGTTGCCAGATCTCCATATGGACAGTTCTTCGTTATCTTTGAGAAACTGGATGGGTCTTGCTAGCTGGGGGCTGCCTTTGTGGTCCCTTGCATCTGGACAGAATGATTGTGGGTGTGCCTTGGTTCCTGCAACCGTTCTTCCTCTCAAACCTTTAAATGCTTCCAGTGAAGGCGAGGACCCCTCCACCAACCCTCCCTCCCACCCCACCCCCATATCCAGTGGCAGTTTTTTCCATTATGGAGCAGCTCTTCCATTAAGAAATTCTAAAGACCCCTTCCTTATAATTTAGATCTCTTTTTTTTCCCCTTCCTCTTTCCTTGTGTTTCTTCTGAGACTGCTCTGAACAATTGTGCGTCTGTTCTACAAAAGAGCCCTTTTGGTACTTGAAGATGGCCACCCCGTTTCTCTTCTTTCCAGGTTAAACCTCTCAAAAGCCTCCAGCTGTTATACACACACACACATACACAAAATATATGTATGTTTTCGTAGATTTTGACGGGTATAGGTATGCAGGTCTTGGCGTATTTGAGTCTTCTCCTGTGTAAGATTGAGAGTATCTTGGCAACGTTTTGACCTTGTCAAACGAACAGACGAACTCAATACAGAAGCCTGATGATGGCAGATGAGATTCTGCCAAAACGTTGCTACAACTTTAAAAGCACAACTATAATGTCGTGGGAAAATACCCGAACAAAGCTGAATGCCATATATATACACACCCTCAAAAATTTAAGAATGTGTTTGTGTGTGTGTGTGTGTGTGTGTGTGTGTGTGTGTAGGTCTAGGTGCGTTCAGGTCTTTTCCCATGTAAGGTTAAGAGTATCTTGGTGACGTTTCGGTGAGGTCCCACTCACCATCCTCAGGTGGTGCTTTCAGCCCGCTTACAACAGAGCCAGCACACCACATCTCCCCACCAGTATATATAAAAGGAGATGGCAGCTCCGATCATGCTTGCACAAGCACAAAGCTGAAAGCACCAGCTTGAAGGTGGCGAGTGGGACCTCGTCGAAACGTTGCCAAGATGCTCTCAATCTGACACAGGAAAACACCTGAACACGCCAAGACCTGCATACCTGTACCTGTGAAAATCTACGAAAACCTATATATATATATATATATATATATATATATATATATATATATATATATATATATATATATATATATATATATGTTGTGATTGGAAGGTCCAATCCTGTTAGGAACTTTGAATCTGATGACTGTTAGATCGTGGATTGACGTCAGAACCAGGGAACGTTACTCCCTTTAGTTTGATTTGATTGTGAAATGACTGTTGAATTTCAAAAGGGAGTCCTAACAGTTTTGCTTGCAGTTTTGAATGAGAATGTTACAAGGGAGGACATTTGATTTGCAGGACCGGCCTGAACCTTAAACCTCCTCGGCTTCTCAATCAGGTTATCAGCCGGGAATGGCTGATAATAAGGAACTTATGGAGTCTTCAGGTGAAAGTAATAATTTAGATAATCGCTGGGTGGATGTCAGAAGCAGGCGTCTCCTTACGAGAAGAAACCAACGGGAGCACAGGAGGAGGTTGAAGGTTCAGGCCGGTCCTGCAAATCAAATGTCCTCCCTTGTAACATTCTCATTCAAAACTGCAAGCAAAACTGTTAGGACTCCCTTTTGAAATTCAACAGTCATTTCACAATCAAATCAAACTAAAGGGAGTAACGTTCCCTGGTTCTGACGTCAATCCACGATCTAACAGTCATCAGATTCAAAGTTCCTAACAGGATTGGACCTTCCAATCACAATATATATATATATATATATATATATATATATTTTCTTAAGTTTTCGTGGGTACTTACATGTATGGCATTCAGCTTTGTTCGGGTATTTTCCCACGTCATTGTAGTTGTGCTTTTAAAGTTGTAGCAATGTTTTGGCAGAATCTCATCTGCCATCATCATGCCAATACAGAAGCCTGATGATGGCAGATGAGATTCTGCCGAAACGTTGCTACAACTTTAAAAGCACAACTACAATGACGTGGGAAAATACCCGAACAAAGCTGAATGCCATATATATGTATATATATATATTTACACACACACATACGTACATATATCTTGTGATCGTTTTGCTTCGTTTCCCTCTGGATACGCTCCCAATGGTTAACGTCCTTGATAAAACGCGATGAGGTCTGACAGCACAAAATGGAGAGACATAATAAATATGTCCCACTGTACGATCTTTCTCGCCACTGTTGTTAAAGGAGTTCCTGCGGATGTTAAGTTGGTAACAAGGTTGTTAAGGGAATCATTGACTTTGCTTCTCAGAAGGTCGCAAAAGGGAATCATGTGACTCCGGGACACTGTGACTCTCATAAATATGAGCCAGTTGCCAAGTGCTGAATGGGGATGCTACAATGATTGTAAGTGTGAAAAATGGCCATAAGCAGGGGTGGGATTCTACCGCTTCGGACCGGTTCTATAGAACCGGTTGTTAAGATTCTGTGCAGTTCAGGGAACCGGCAAATCATGCCCTTGACTGGTCCCTCCCCTCCCAGCCAGTCCTTATCACGCATGCCTGACATCACAGGCTGCATTCTCCCCCGTCCAGTCACTCCCAAAGTTATATCTTTTTCCCCCCTCCCGATGATCAGCTGTTCCTATGATCAGCTGTGCCAGGATTCCCCTCGCTGTCTTACTGCTTCGCCCAGGAGGCTTCCCTCAGGCCCAGGAAGGCACAAAATGGAGGGGGGCTCAGCACACCTCCCCCCCATACTCCATTTTTTGGCTTCCTGGGCCCCAGAGAAACTCCCTGGGAGCAAAAACACCCCCTAGGAGGCTTCCCTGAGGCCCAGAAGGCCCCAAAGTGGAGCATGGGGGGGCGGGGGCAGGCACCATTTTTCCTTCCTGAGCCAGGGAAGTTGTATGGGAGCAAAAACGTCCCACCCTGTCACATGGCCAGGCCATGGTTGTTAAAAAAAATTGAATCCCACCCCTGGTCATAAGTCACTATATTCAGCACTGTTGTAACTTCAAATGGTCACTAAAATGAACTGCTGTAAGTTGAGGACTACCTGTATACTATATATTGCAACCGAGATAGCACCTGGTGTGTATGAGAGGTGACCACAAAGGACCTTGCACCTAGCATCTTAGGCACTATCTAACAAAATGAAATTTAATGGTGGGAAAAGTGAGGTTCTCCATTTAGGCAAGAGAAACCAAATGTACAGGTACAGTATAGGTGGTACCTGGCTCAATAGTAGTAACTGTGAGAGGGATCTTGGCAGTCCTAGTGGACAGTCGCTTAAACATGAGCCAGCTGCAACTGCCAAAAAGCCAATAAAATCCTAGGCTGCATTAAGAGAGGGATAGAATCAAGATCAGGTGAAGTGTTAGCCCTGCTTTATAATAGCAATAGCACTTATAAACTGCTTCACAGAGCTTTACAGCCCACTCTAAGCGGTTTACAGAGTCAGCATATTGCCCCCAGCAATTTGGGTCCTCATTTTACCCACCTCGGAAGGATGGAAGGCTGAGTCAACCTGGAGCCTGATGGGATTTGAACTGCCAAATTGTAGGCAGCTGGCTGCAGCGGAAGTAGCTTGCAGTACTGCACTCTAACCACTGCGCCACAGAGGCTCCCTAGTAATAATGCCTGTGTAAGGCCATACTTGGAATATGGCAGCCATGATATAAAAAAAGATGTTGAGATCCTGGAAAGAGTGCAGAGAAAAGCAGTGAAGAAGATTAAGGAATTGGAGGCTAAAACATTAAAAGAATGGCTGCCAATCTAGAGAAAAGAAGGCCTGGGAGAGACATGATAGCAGTATTCCAGTATTTGAGGGGCTGCCCCAAAGAAAAGAGGGTCAACTGATTTTGCAAAGCACCAGAAAGCTGGACAAGAAAGTAACAACAGATGAAAACTAATCAAGGAGAGAAGCAACCTGGAACTTAAGGAGAAATTTATTGAAAGTTAGAACAATGAATCGGTGGAACAGCTTCCCTCCAGAAGTTGTGAATGCTCCAACACTGGAAGTTTCAAAGAAGAGACTGGACAGCCACTTGTCTGAAGGCATGTAGGGCTTCCTGCCTGAGCAGCAGGGGGGTTGGACTAGAAGACCTCCAAGGTCCCTTCCAACTCTGTTATCCTGTCATCCTAACTGGGCCTTCGTCAACTCCAAATCCCAGTTCAACTTTTCCTTGTGAAACTTTTCCAGCAGGAAATGCAGGGAGGCTTTCTTGCATAGTTCTGCTCCGGGTTTGTGCTTATTTCCCTTACGGTGGTACCGAGTCCTGCATCACCAAAGGACTTCATAAAAGGGGGAAGAAGGTGGACTCCAGAGACAGCGCCCCGCTAGGCGACCTCCGGCCCTCTTCCGCCTTCCATCCTGTCTGCCTGTTTGGGATAAAAACAAGCTTTCCCGCTGTCTGTTTGTTGTTCCAGCAGATCAGTTCAGTTCAGGAAGAGTCCAAGCAAGGCAGGAGCCTGATAAGGTTCCTAACACCAGGAGAGCTTTTGCTCCCAGCTGCAGAGACCAGAGGAAATCCCAAAAAAAGTCCCCAACTGGCCGGAGGGGAAGTTTGGAGAGACTGATTGGGTTGAATTTCCAGCTGCTCGTTATAAATAGCACCTTCTTTTGCGGTGGCAGAAAAGAGGGGAAACCTCGCCGAGAAGGGGTGCGTGGGAAGAAAACCCAGTAAAAGTAGTCTCGTTGACTTATGACCATAATTGGGACCAGGAATTGCTGTCGCTAAGCAGGACAATGAAGTGAATTGTGACCAATTTTGCACCTTGTTTTTGATCTTACCCAGCTCCCCGAACACGGCAAACCCTCTGTAGTTAAACCAATGATTCCTTTATTAGGAGCGCCGGCAGCTCCAGCAAAAAGTTTCTCTCTCACGGCAGGCTAACAAGTCCGTCCAGAAGAGGAATAGTTGTCTGCCACCCCTATTCATCTCCTCCCTCTGCCTTTGATCCCCAGAGCCTGGGTGGGGCTTTGCTAGCAGTGGTGGCATTTCTGTCCCGAGGACCGGCCCATAGATTTCCACTGCTCTCCCCTCCTCTGCCTTCTGCACATCTGCATGTCAGGCACTGGACCCAGCTGTTCCTCCTCTTCCTCACCAGCCACCTCCAGACCTGGGAGCTGTTGACTCTCCATCTGAGGGCTGAATGATGGCCCAGGCTCCTCCTCCCGCTCTCTCTGCCAGCTCCATTCCCTCTTCCCCCTTGGAGCTCTCAGGTTGCCCTGATGCTGACCCTGACTCCCACGCCTCCTCCTCCTCCTCCTCTGATTCGGCTGCTGGAGGGGCCGGCAGCTGACAATCCACACCAGATTTTTTTGCCACGGTTGTTCAGCGGACTGTTGCCATTCTTAAATGAATCAGGCAGTCATTAAGCAAATCCGGCTTCTCCCATTGACCTTGCTGGTGGGAAGCCATCTGGGAAGGTTGCAAATTTTGGTCAGGTGATCCCAGCATGTTGCAGCCATTATAAAATACATGCTGGTTGCAAATAACTCAAATTTCTATTACCTTCCTGGGAGATGCTGGGACAGTTAAGTTTGAAGACTGCTTTTTAGTTGTTGTTTTTCCAGTGGCATTGTAACTTTGGTCAGTAAATGAATGTTTGTGGAGATCGTCAGTCATCCAGGTCATGGTTGTCCCAAACAAACGCCTTGTCCCAGCTTCTGCCAACCTAGCAGTTCGAAAGCACGTAAAAAATGCAAGAAGGAAAATAGGAACTCCTTTGGTGGGAAGGGAATAGCGTTCCATGCACCTTCTGTGTTTAGTCCTGCTGGCCACACGACTACGGAGACATCTTCGGACAGCGCTGGCTCTTCGGTTTTGCGACGGAGATGAGCACCGCCCCCTAGAACCAGAAATGACTCGCACATATGTGCAAGGGGAATCTTTAGCTTTACCTTTAAGAACTACTAAGGACCAGATTGTTTTTACTCCTATGTCCTGATATGTAAAACCACAGAACTCAAAAAGAGCTTGTGCTTTCTTTTTCACCCCCCGTTGCCTTCTCCATTCAGAAATGCTCTGCTTATGAGTAAGAGCTACGCATCCATTTTTCTGTCTGGCAAAGTGGACAGCTTTTGCGCTGAACCAGCGTGACTCCTATGCTATGCTGGAATGATGATTCCCTGGGGAAAAAAATGTGTGTCACGCCAACCACAAATACAGCAGCATCATAGAGTTGGAAAGAACTCAGAGCTCACCTCACTGAAATATATCCAAGGAATGCTATCCCTCGATCCATTTTTCCCCCCATGTACGCAGATCCCCAGTCTTTCTGGCTTTGCAGACTGGGGTGTGTGAGTGTGAGAGGGAGGGTTTTTTTTTTCTCTCTCTCTCTCTCTCTTGAAAACTTTATGTTGAGAAAAATTGAACTCTGTGGGATTGATTTAACCCGGCACTACAGAGGCAAGTTGGCCATGGCTTCAGGAACATATCTGGCAGAAGAATAGGGATTCATGCTGTGGAAGGGAGGGGGGAGAGCATTTTCCCATCACTAACGCTGCAGCCATGGAGCAGGGGGCAAGTTGTCCTTCCCAGTTGCTAATGTTTCTGCACCTGTTCTGTGGGCTCAAGGGGAGGGACTATGCCTTGGCAGCATCAGGAATCACAGCTGGACCCGGAGCGGGGAGAGGGCAGGAGACCAAGCAAGGCCCATCCCAGAAGAGAAATGTCCTGGCCCAACTTCCCTCCAAAGGGGTAAAGATGGCAAATTATGGGACTGTAATAGTCAAGATTGTGGTTTTCCCAGTTGCAATGCATGGCTGCGAAAGTTGGACCATAAGGAAGGCTGAGCACCAAAGAATGGAGGCCTTTGAACTGTGGGGCTCGAGGAGACTCCTGAGAGTCCCGTGAACTGCAAGGCGATCCAAGCGGTCAGTCCTAGAGGAGGTCAACCCTGACTGCTCTTTAGAAGGCCAGATCCTGAAGATGAAACTCAAAGATTTTGGCCACCTCATGAGAAGGAAGGACTCACTGGAGAAGAGCCTTGTGCTGGGAACGATGGAGGGCAATAGAAGAAGAAGGGGATGGCAGAGAAGGAAGGGGCTGGATGGAGTCACGGAAGCAGTCGGCGTGAGCAGAGGACAGGAAGGCCTGGAGGAACGTTGTCCATGGGATCGCGATGGACACAACTTTGCAACTAACAACAACAACAAAAGCTCAGCATATCTGGATGGGTGCCAGGATCAAGAAGGGTGGGGGGGGGCGGGGCGGGGGGGGGATTGCTAGGATGCCCTCCTTAGAAAGGCTCATTTTTTCAAGGTCTGGAAAAAGTCTGGGGAATCCATGCATTGATGGCTGCCTCTACAGGACTAGCAGCGGCAGCAAGCTGATCTGATGTGCCTTGAAAGAGAATGGCTTAGAAATGTTAGGATGTGTTGTCCCAAAGGTGCTTTTTTCAAAGGGTGACTGGACTTTCTTGTTTTTTTCTTTGAAGATGTTTTGCTTCTCATTCCAGAAGCTTCTTCAGCTCTGACTGTCAGCTCTGAGATCAGCTGCCACAAGAATGTGAACAATGAAAGGGGGGGTGAGGGAGTTGAACAGTTCAAGGTTATTTAGTATGTCAAAGCATTAAAAAATTCCAGCTGCAGTTAATTGGTTCTTGTGATTTATGAAGTATAGCAAGTGGGAGGAGATAGGGCGGAATTTGTGACACACACTGGGAATGAGTTTCAGTTTTGGAAATTTTCCATAGACATACCAGAGCTGTTCCTAATAAAACAATTGGAGATTATGCTTCTCTCGGAGTGATTGATTACTATGGATAATTTCTGGATGCCTAACGCTGACTGGATGGAGTGGAAGGGAAGGATTTATCCTCCTTGCAGACAGCTGGTCATTTGCATCTTTTTAGAGGGTCATTGAGACCACTTGGAGGTTTACTTGTGTCCTCAGGGGCACCTGAGTGGTGCTTCTGGTTCCTGTAGTCTGCAATTTTTTCCCCTCTACAGGACTACATGAACCAGGAGCACCACTCAGGTGACCCTGAGGACACAAGTAAACCTCCAAGTAGCCTCAATGACCCTCTAAAACAGTGGTTCTCAACCTGTGGGTCACGACCCCTTTGGGGGTCAAACAACCCTTTCACAGGGGTCGCCTAAGACCATCGGAAAACACATGTTTTCGATGGTCCTAGGAACCGAGCCATAATTTTATGGTTGGGGGTCACCACAACCTGAGGAACTGTATTAAAGGGTCACGGCATGAGGAAGGTTGAGAACCACTGCTCTAAAGGATGCAAATGACCAGCTGTCTCCAAGGAATATAAATCCTTCCATTCCCCACCATCCAGCCAGAGCTGAAGAAGCTTCTTGGATGAGAAGCGAAATGTCTTCAAAGAAAAACCAAGAAGTCCAGTGGCCTCTTGAAAAAGCACCTTTGGAACAACCAGGACCTGGATGACTTGAGAATCTCCAAAGGCTTTTGGATGTATTGTTGACTTAGCCCTATGTTTGATTGGCACTCATGGAGTTTAAACTTCACTTCTCATAGCACACAAGCTTAGAGCTGGCTCAACATGTTGTGGGAACCAGCCATCCTAAGAAGCCATGGGGCGGTTCATTTGTTTGGGAAGCACATGGGATGTAAATGGGGCCATTGTGTTTTGTTGACCTGGGTTTAGCATGTTGTGTGAAACCAACCTAAGAGTGAATCCAGGTCATGAAAATTGGGTGAAAACTTTTCTTGGGTAAGAAGGGCATCTGGAATTGGGAAAGCAACTTGTGCAATTTTACAGAATAGTTCTTATGGGGAGGATTCTCTGAAAGCATCCTAGTGACATAATGTTCATATTTTAACACTTAAATTGATCTTTAAGAGCCAAAATGTCTCTGCTTTGCCACATAGATTGGGGGCAACACGTGAGCTACAGTTCTCCTCTGTGTCTGATCTAGAGAAAAGAAGAATTAGGGGTGACATGATAGCAGTCTTCCAGTATTTGAGGGGCTGCCATAAAGAAGAGGGTGTCAAATTATTCTCCAAAGCATTGGAGTGTAGGACAAGAAACAATTGTTGGAAACTAATCAAGCAGAGAAGCAGCTTGGAATTAAGGAGAAACTTCCTAACAGTGAGAACAATTAGCCAGTGGAACTGCTTGCCACCAGAAATTGTAGGTGCTTCATCCCTGGAAGTTTTTAAGAAAAGACTGGACAAACTTTTGTCTGAAATGGTGTATGATGTCCTGCTTAAACAGAGGGCTGGACTAAAAGACCTCCAAGGTCCCTTCCATCTCTGTGATTCTATTCTATTCTGTTTTGTCTTGTGTTTAGTATGAGACTTTAGTATGAAGTGTGAATCCACCACATTGGTGGCTTAGATAACAAAGCATGATTAACAATCATGGCTAAGTGTAAGCCTGAACTCATGGTTTCTCTTTCAGGGTTTTGTTGCAGGAGCAATTACTAATGTTTTGTACATCCTGGAGTCCCGTTGCTGGGAAGCACTTTTCTTTCCCACCATCCCCACCACTTACCACTCCAATAAAAACTACACAAACACACAAGCCATTTAAAACTATTTTTCTGTTTGCCTTGTGTTGCAGTTTCCTTCCTTTTGCATACGGTAGCTAGCTAACTCTTGGCGGGAGCAAATGTATTGTGCATGGAATTTCTCGATTGTTGTTTGAGTATTTTTTATCAGATTTTTTCTCTCTCTGTGTGTGTGTGTGTGTGTGTGTGTATAATTTAGAAGAACTTTCAGAAAATATATGTATTTATGTATGTATGTATGTATGTATATATTTATTTATTAAAGAACCTTCTGAAAGTAGTTCTTAATTTTAAACTGGATGCAAATATGGTCTGACTAAGGCTTTATAAAGTGGTACTAATACTTCACTTGATTTTGATTCTGTGCTTCTGTTTATACAACCAAGGATTGTGTTGGCTTTTTTGGCTGCTGCCGCTCACAGCCAACTCATGTTTAAGACATCGTCTACTAGAACTCCCAAGGCCCCTTTCATAGTTTTTGAGCCTAATTTGTACTTGTACCTTTAGTTTTTACCGCCCAGGTATAAAACTTTGCTTTTCTCCACATTAAATTTCATGTGGTTGGATGGGGCCCATTGTTCAGGTCTGTCAAGATCTTTCAGAATCCCAAGCTTGTCTTCTGGGGTGTTGGCTATTCCTGCCAGCTTAGTGCCATCTGCAAATTTGATGAGTTCCCCTACTATTCCCTCATCTAAGTTGTTCTGATGAAGGCTTCCTGAGACACCAACAAACACAAGTTAAATCCCAAACCCTTTTATTTTAGTTCAATGGCTGTGAATTATTGTCATTCACAGCCGGTAATGAGTCTGAACCAGTTATAAATAGTCCCATGGAAGTCTGCCAAAGTTCTTCAGGAGAAGTCTAATAGTAACACACCTTTATCTTATTTGAAGTGCTGCCAACAACTGAAGTACCAATTAATCTTTCAAAACCAAATGGAGCACAAATTCACCACAGAGCTTTGAAGTTCCAAACTGACCAGAGTGAACAATGTTGCCTCCTGCAAAGGTTCCCATCCCTTAGCTCTTCCTTTATGTCTTATGGGAGGGCCAATCACCTCCAAGCCTTACTCCCAAGTTGCCCCTTTTGTCTTAGCTGCTCTTGCCTTCTGGCAGCTCTGCGCATACGCACACTAGGAACAGTCTCCCCCTGTTCCTCTGCCTCGCTGCTGTCAGATTCTGGAGGCTCCGGAGTCAGCACATAACTCCCAGATGGCCCTGGTCCCATCTCTGTATCAGACGCAGGACCCTCGGCCGAGCCCTCCACAGGCTCCAGGACTGGCCCCTGTTCCTCCCCACTGTCCAGTTCTGCTGCCAGTTCCACAGGCTGCCGAGGGACCACAACCTAAGTCATTTATGAAGATATTGAAGAGTACCAGGCTTATAAAAAAATAAAATAAAGATAAAATAAGTTTTGCTGATAGCTTTGGATTTGCCAGGTGTTCAGAATTCATGTCCCTCCACTCAATGAGTTAGTTGGCATTTTCTCTCCTTTCTGCTTCTTAGCCTCTCCAGGCGCAGCTGTTCCAGTGTGGGAACGGAGCTCCTTGCAGGTGGTGGGCCAGGGGCATTTTCTCCTTTAGAATCATTGTACAAGATTTTAGCAACTGTTGGCTGGTAGTGAAAGCAGATCTTAAAAGCAAGTTTGTAAGACTCAGATGAAACCATCTTCTCTTCTTGCTTCTTAGATCTCAGATCCGTTGCCCCTTTCACAGGTGTGCGTTTATGGGTCCTGAAAGGGAGTTCAAGGAGCTGTTGTGGCAGAGAAAGGCCTGGTGACACAGCAAATGAGTACCTTTGAGGCTGAGATGTAGTGGATGGGAGACAGCAGGGGCTGCTTGGCTAGAGGCCACTTAAGTCGGACGCAAATTCTAATTTTAAAATGATACAAAGAAAAAATCAGAGAAGAGGCATCTACGTTTTGGCTGGTGGGAAGGGGTAGGAAAGGGAAGGGAAGAGCTAAATGAATAGGGGATAGAATAACAGAGTAGGAAGGGACCTTGTAGGTCATCTAGTCCAACCCCCTGCTCAAGCAGGAGAGCCTACACCATTTCTGACAGATGGGAGTCCAGTCTCTTCTTGAAAGCCTCCAGGAATGAAGCTCCCAGAACTTCCAAAGGCAACTTCTGTTGCATGGGTTGATTGCTCTTACAGTCAGAAAACTCCTCCTTATTTCCAGGTTGAGTCTCTCCTTGATCAGTTTCCATCCATTATTCCTTCTCTGGCCGTTGGGGGCTTTGGAAAATAGCTTGACCCCTTCCTCCTCTCTGTGGCAACCCCTCAAATATTGGAAGACTGCTATCGTGTTTCCCCTGGTCCTCCTCTTCCCTAGACTAGCCATGCCCAGTTACTGCAACCGTTCATCGTATGTTTTAGTCTCCAGTCCCCTAATCATCCTGGTTGCACTTCTCTGCACTTTTTCTAAAGCAGTTTGATTTTCTTATACACCCAGTTCACCCATGGAAATGCCAGTTCAGGAAAAGGCCCTTTGCACATACTCAGAGAACTAAGAGCTGTGGTGGTGCAGTGGTTAGAATGCTAAATAAATATTGCAGGCTAATTCTGCCCATTGCCAGCAGTTCAATCCTCAAGGTTGACTCAGCCTCCCGTTCTTCCCAGATCTGTAAAATGAGGATCCAGATTGTTGAGGGAAAGAGGCTGACTCTGTAAACCACTTAGAGGTGGCTGTAAAGCACTGAGAAGCGGGATATAAGTCTAAGTGCTATTGTGATCTTCCTGCCTGCCTGCCTGCCTAAGATTTAGAGCCTGTATTGAAGTTAGTTTTGTAGCCAAATGAGCTAGGTGCTCCTAGGTGTCCATTGGCCTTAACAGATAGTAAGTAAGCTCTGGAGAACTTCTCTTGGCCTTCATGCTCTGGGTCCAGAAGAATCCTGGCCAGATGCTGGATCTCCATATGGACAGTTCTTAGTTATCTTTGAGAAACGGGATTGGTCTTGCTAGCTGGGGGCTGCCTTTGTGGTCTCTTTGCAACTGAACAGAATGATTGTGGGTGTTCTCCTCTTGAATGTTCCTGAGTTAAATATAGCCTCTCCCCTTCGGCTGGTGCAACCCTCCCCACTCCTTCAATTCTAGTTGATGAAGGCAATGGTTTTATTGTTTATTTGGCATGAGGAGAACGCCAAATCCCCAGAGTGGGAAAGGAAGGGAGGAGAAGGGAGCGTTTGATCCCCCAATGCCCTTCTTGCCAATTTTATTTGGAAAAAATGACACAAAGCTTCGGCCCATTTTTTTTTAGCAAGTCCCGAGTGAGAAGTTTTATATCCAAATATATTTTATTCTTTATACTGTTTCTGTCTTCTTTTAAAATATTCACAGAATCCACAATAGCCTGAGAATCAGTGTCTCCACTAGATAATTGACAGTCAAGCTGAAAACTAAGTTAATTAAAATTAGCAAACTTCCTCAAACCCCCAAATAAGTTACCTAGACCTAATCCACATATCAAAGGATGAGGTCTACAATTACATTATGTTTCCCAGAGGAACTGCATGTTCACAAGAATAAACATACCTACACACACACACAAACACACACACACACTCGCGCCCCTCAAGTGTCACCCTGTCGCTAAAGCCAAAGTTTTGCTTTTAGGAATAAATATTTGTTCTTTCCTCATTTTGGATCTCATTTTTATTTATTCTTGTACAGCCCACTGTCCCCTACAACAGTTTCTCTTCTCTGCCAGTATTCTTCCACAGTGGCTCATACCTTTTCTCTATGGACCCACTCTGCCTGGAGATATTCTTACCTAGAAGCAAAGTACGACCTCTTTCTAAGGGAAAATGCCCATTTTAACTACCTCGGAAGGATGGAAGGCTGAGTCAACCTTGAGCTGGTGAGAATCGATCTGCCGGCAGTTGGCAGTCAGCAGAATTGGCCTGCAGTACTGCATTCTAACCACTGCGCCACCACAGCTCTTACAGGTAGTCCTTGATGATTATGCATCATTTTTTTTCAGTGCCGTTGTAACTTTCAACAGTCACTCAAGTGAACTGTTGTAAGTGGAGGACTACCTATATAACACGGGGGATACTGGGCTTGGCAATCGTAGCTATGGCAAGAGATTGGAGTAGCAGATGATTGCAGTCTGAAAAAAAAAGAATCAACAGTGTGACGAGGCCACAATACAAACCTAGTAAACACATCAACCCATCAATTTTCCAACTCATGGGAAGTAATTGTTCTGCATTGTTTAAACCTCACACTAAATACTGGATCTAGTTCTGGGCATTGCATTTTAAGAAGTCCTGATCGAAAATGCAATATACTGAAATGATGTTCATTTTTATTCTGATTGTTTAGGAGGGGTGGTTCTTATTGTTTTGTACGGTGTCCAGGGTTGTTATGATATTGGTGGTTATGTAAGTCAAAGAAAGACACCTGTAAATGAGTTGTAGGGGAAGATAGTGAGGGCAACCAGGGGATTGGATGTTCAGACGGAAGGAATTCATAAAAGCTTTCCAAAAAAGTTACCCATTAGCTTGAAAGGAAGATGCCCTATGCCTTCGCCCGCAGTAAGTCACTTTGCTTAATAACCCAGATAGAGAATTGTGATAATCTTATTGGCAGGTGATACTCTGGAAGAGGGACAGGATAAAATCTAATAGGGAGAATGTAAAATCCCTTCCTTGAGAGAAAAAAAAAGAATGGAAGGAATAAAGCTAGTCTAGGGAAGAGAAGGACCAGGGGAGACAGGACAGCAGTCTTCCAATATTTTAGGGGCTGCCACAGAGAGGAGGAGGGGGTCAAACTATTCTCCAAGGCACCCAAAGGCCAGAGAAGGAATAATGGATGGAAACTGAACAAGGAGAGATTCAACCTAGAAATAAGGAGAAATTTTCTGACATTGAGAACCATCAACCCACGGAACAGATGTTGCCTTCAGAAGTTGTGGGAGCTTCATCCTTGGAAGCTTTCAAGAAGAGACTGGACTGCCGCGAGCCCAGGCAGAAACTTTAGCAACTGTAAGAGTTCTGGACTTCAACTCCCAGAATTCCTCAACCAGCCTAGCTCCAGGAGCTCAGGTGACGTCCACTTGGGTGGGCAATGAAGTTGAGGGCCATTGTTCTACCTCCCAGCCTTCTGGAGAAAAGGTCTCTTTTGAACTCGGAAGGGATTTTAAGGGTGGAAACAGGAACATCTTGCCTTTTAAAGTCTTCTCACTTGTAAAAATAGTTCAGAAACCAAATGCATCATTTCAAGCTATTTTTCAAGCGTTTGTGCGCCTGTGCTAGATGGCATCCCAGCAAAATCCCTGCTGCTGGGAAAAATAATAGTTTAATAATAGGGGAAAATAATAGTTTAATACTGGAAAATGAAGAAGGATTTAATAGATAACAGATAATCAGAGTTGGAAGGGACCTTATAGGTCATCTAGTACAACCCCCCACCCATGTGGGAGACCCTACACCATTTCTGACAAATGACAGTCCAGTCTCGTCTTGAAAGTCTCAAGTGATGACGCTCCCACCACTTCCGAGGGCAAGTTGTGGGAGCTCCATCACTTGAGATTTCAAGTTGCCCAAGTTGGGAGTCGGATGAAGGGAACGTCAGGAAGGCATGGCAGAAAAAAAACAGACGTTCACGTTGGGCTGAGGTGTCCTTAAACCTCTCTTTTCTTCTTTCTGGTTGGAGGAGCTTTCATCTTGGAATGGGACAGCTGGAATAACACCACTTCCCACCTATCAACTGGCTTACAATTGGGGACTGGTGGTGTTGTGGGTAACATTCCCCTCCTCCCCATATCAAAGGGAGGCTGGTTTCTGCAGCCCATCATAGAATACAATAGAATTAGAGTAGAGTAGAACTGAATAGAAAGGAATGGAATAGGAATAGAATAACAGAGTTGGAAGGGACCTTGGAGCTCTTCTAGTCCAACCTTCTACTTAGGCAGGAAACCCTACACCACTTCAGATAAATGGTTATCCAACTTCTTTTTAAAAACTTCCAGCGTTGGAGCATTCACAACTTCTGGAGGCAAGGAGTTCCACTGGTTAATTCTTCTCACTGTCAGGAAATTTCTCCTTAATTCTAAGTTGCTTCTCTCCTTGATGAGTTTCCACCCATTGCTTCTTGTTATGTCTTCAGTTGCTTTGGAGAATAGCTTGACTCCCTCTTCTTTGTGGCAGCCCCTGAGATATTGGTACACTGCTATCATATCTCCCCTGGTTCTTCTTTTCATTAAACTAGACATACCCAGTTCCTGCAACCATTCTTCATATGTTTTAGCGTCCAGTCCCTCTTTGCATTCTTTCTAGAGTCTCAACGGTTTTTCAAATCGTGGCAACCAAAACTGAATGCAATATTCCAAGTGTGGCCTTACCAAAGCATTATAAAGTGGTATTGATTAACACTTCTGAGATCTTGATTCTATCTCTCTGTTTATGCAGCCTAGAACTTTGCTGACTTTTTTGGCAGCTGCAGCACACCGCTGGCTCCTATTTCAACGGTTGTCCACTAGGGCTCCGAGATCCTTCGCCCAGGTTGGAATCATCAGTTGGAATCTTCCATTGCCTGCTCCCTCCCTCCAGTTTGGCCTTTTCCATAGCTGTTGTGGAGAAAAGTCAGGAAGAGGCTATCACCAGAGAGGCATTCCATTTATTTTGCTTTATTTTTTTAATGATATTGAAGAACATCCATCTCTCCCCACAAAGGAACTCTGGGCAGTGGTAGAATATAAAAATAGAAAAGCATGAAAACAAAACTTAAAAGGAGGCAAGGGATGTTAAGGGGGGACTCTAGGACAACTCGCCGTGGGACAATCCACGTGGGATAATCCAACGCAATAAAAGATTAATCTGTCTGTTTTTCTACATTATTTTCCATTTTTGTTATGGAAATAATATTGAAGAAACAATGGTGGATGATATTTATCACGTTGAGTTGTCCTGCTTGGAATTGTCCCATGGCAAGTTGGCTGCGGTGAGATGGCCACGACGAGGTGGCTATGGTACAATGGCCATGGTGGATTGGCTGCAGTGAGATGTCCCATTCCTATCTGTGAGCCCCAAGCAAAACCACAGCCATGTTTTTCTGCCTTTCCAGGAAGCCAAGAGTGTGGGAGAGATATAATACTAGATGGATACTGGTGTTTCGCTACAAAACTATGTGGTCGGGCTTAGTTTTGGGGGAGGAAAATAAGGAGGGGGGGAATTCTGCCTCTGCCTACCAGCATCCATTGGTAGTCATCTGGCTAACGTCCTGTCAGTGTGGGAGAGAGTTGAGGGCTCTCAACTCTCTTTCAGTTTGGAAACTGCATTTGCTGTGTGAACAAGAAGGAGACAGCAAGGAGCCTGGGTGTGGCTTAGCTCAACTGTCCTGTACTAAAGCTGGTTGCTGCTGTGAAACTAAAACTGAAACTCCTCTCCTCTTCTTGTGTTTTGCATTTGGAAGAGATTTCTTTTCAGGTGGGGAGGGGGAGTAGAACTCCTTAGCATCAGAGTATGTTAATAATAATAATAAAGGAAATACTAATGCTCTGGTGGTCATTTGTCAAATCATTTCTTACTGAGCACCTAGAAGCCAAGAGGAACATACATGCCAAATTTCAAGTTTGTAGGCTTTACGGTTCTGGAGATTTTGTGATGATGTGTGAGTGGTATTTCGCTTTTATATATAGATAGAATTTTGATTAGATTTGTCCTTTTTGGCTCTAGCTTAAATATCTTCCTTTACTTCTCAGCTACCCTTCTCTATTTTTTTTTAAAAAGCAGTAAATCGGAGCACAAGATACTCTGATAAGAGCTAATGGATATGTGACCTTGATGTGGATTTTCAAAGGATCAGGATCAGGAGGAGCGAACTCACCCAAAATAGGCTGTGGGACCCAGCCTATAGCAGCTGCTAAAACCCACTGGTGTGGCTTGACCTCAGTCAATGATTGACCTGGAAACTCAGTGAGAAGGAAATTCCCATTGCATGAATGGCCAGGTTTTGCAGTGGCGAGAACCTTGTGAGGGGGACTGGAGATTTTGATCTCACATCACCTAGTAGGGAAAGTCCAGTTGCTTTTCCTGGTGGAGAAGATCCAGACTCTTCCAGCTAGCCCCAGTTTGTCCTAATTTGGAAAAATAATAGTGAGGCTGGAAGCCAAGAACCTTGGCATCGGCATCTGAAAACTTTCCAGTAAATTTTGAGCTCCGGTAAGTTGTGATCCTTCTTCCACGATACAAGGGGCAAATAGACCAGCGGTGGTTGAGGAGGTGCACAAATTGTTCGTCGTGGATAAAAATTACAATTGTTTAGGTCAGGGGGCCCCAAAGTTGGCAGAATTCTGGGAGCTGAAGTCCACAAGTCTTAAAGTTGCCAAGTTTGAAGACTTCTGGTCTAGGGTCTTCTGCTTGAGCAAGGGGTTAGACTAGAAGACCTCCAAGGTCCCTTCCATTTCTGTTCTGATTGAAATGGTCTAGGGCAGAGGTCTCCAAACTTAGCAACTGGGAATTCTGGGAGTTGAAGTCCACAAGTCTTAAAATTGCCAAGTTTGGAGGCCTCTGTTTAGGTAGTGGGGAGATTCTAGCTTGCTCTATGTCTATAAAGATTCTCAGCCATCCAAATCATAGTTGTCTCAAATATGGTTTAAAAAAGAAAAAGGCAACTGGACTGATTTTTTTGAGGAAGAAGAAGAAAAAGATCTTTTGCATCCAGGAAGCTTCACCAGTTGTACTGGATGGTGGGGGAGGGGATGGACAGATATAGGTAGTCCTTGACTTACAACAGTTCGTTTAGTGACCATTCAAAATTACAACGGGCACTGAAAAAAGTGAGTTAGGACCGTTTTTCACATGTACGACTCGCTTCATTCAATTCATTGAACAACTATGGCACGAAAGGTCATAAAATGGGGCAAAACTCACTGAACAAATGTCTCATTTAGCAACATGTGTTGGGCTCAATTGTGGTTGTGAGTCTGTCCTTCCATCCCTCCCACCATCCAGTACAATTGATGAAGCATCCTGGATGTGAAACAAAATCTCCTTCTTTATCCTCAAAAAATCAGTCCAGCTGTCTTTTCAAAAACAAAATAAAACACTTTGAGACTTCTAGCTTGCTTGCAATTCTGATTCTGAAGACTTTAAGAGTGTTAAATATGCTGAAGGAGAAAGACACACGTAGTTTATATTTCAAGATGTCATTGTCTGCCTTTACATTATTCTAGAATTTGTCCTTGAGGTTGAGATTAAATTTTAACCGAATAAAGAATTCGGGGGGAAAATAAGGGGACAGGAATTATTAATTAATTAATAGGGATAAACCCTTCTGTGGTAAGGTAGACAGTGAATCTGCTATTCCCGAATTAAAAAAATAGAATAGAATTCTTTATCGGCCAAGTGTGTTTAGACACACAAGGAATTAGTCTTGGTGCAAATGCTCTCAGCGTACATAAAAAGAAAAGATCCATTTGTCAAGAGACAGAATCATCAGGTACAATACTTAATAATAGTCATAGGGGACAATAAGCAATCAAATCATACTAGGAAACAGTCAATATAAATCGTAAGGATACAAGCGACAAAGTTACAGTCATACAGTCTTAAGTGGGAAGGAAGGGGTGATAAGGAATGAGTAGATTAACAGTAATAGTAATGTAGACTTTGTAAATAGTTGGACAGTATTGAGGGAATTATTTGTTTAGCAGAGTGATGGCGTTCAGGAAAAAACTGTTCTTGTGTCTAGTTGTTCTGGTGTGCAGTGCTCTATAGCGTCGTTTGGAGGGTAAGAGTTGAAACAGTTTATGTCCAGGATGTGAGGGGTCTGTAGATATTTTCACAGCCCTCTTTTGGACTAGTGCAGGATATACAGGTCCTTCATAGAACGCAGGTGAGTAGTAATTGTTTTTTCTGCAGTTCTAATTACTTTCTGTGACACAGTCTGTGTCTGTCCTGTTGGGTTGCAGAGCCAAACCAGACAGTTACAGAGGTGCAGATGACAGACTGTTTCTAAAATTCAATTCCATTTTTGTCAGGCTCTTAGAATTATCTTTCAACGATAAAAATAAAGCTATGCTTGAAGTTGGTTTAATCGACGGACCTTGGGGGACAACTGCATTCTCCGAATAGATAATATTCAATGGCCTCTAGAAAGAGTTCAGAGAAGAGCAACAAAGATGATTTGGGGACTAGAGGCTAAACTCTATGATGAAAGACTGCAAGAACTAGATATGTCCCAATATGTCTGTGATAACCAGCTTTTGAGTCTAGATGTTTGTCTACCTTAGATGGACCAGCGTGTTTTGCTCCGAAGTTTTCATGTTGCCAGTTCGATGTTTGGGAAGGACGTGTGTCTATGAGCTCTTTAGCCTAGCAATGTGATGCCTATAGTTTTCTAAGATGCCTACAAATCCCTCTCCTCAATTCTGAAGGCCCTGGTCCCATATCTGCAGGGTTTTCATCTCCAAAAACCTAGTTAGAATTCAGATGGAAAACTACCAGGAAATCCCACAGCTATGGGTTCGACTGGGGATATTCCAGGAGATAGGAAAGGCAACCCTCTTCCGTAGTGTTTCCAAGGAAATAGCATGGATCTGTTTTAGTAATATTTAAATGCCACCAAAAAGCATTATTTATGTTCCCCTGTGAATGTTGGTCCACAATTGAGCCCAAATGTCCTGTGGTTAAGTGAAACATTTGTTAAGGGAGCTTTGTCCCATTTTATGACTTTTCTTTGCCACTGTTGGTAAGCGAATCCCTGCAGGTGATACAGTGGTGGGATTCAATTTTTTTTACTACAGGTTCTGTGGGTGTGGCTTGGTGAGTGTGGAAGGGGAAGGATACTGTAAAATCTCCAGTCAGAGGTTGGTATTTGCCAGTTCTCCGAACTGCACAAAATTTCCGCTACCGGTTCTCCAGAACTGTGCAATTGGCAAACCGTACAGAGGTGCAGTAAAATAATACCAAGATCTCAAATGATATGTTTGCTTGTAGGGTAGTTTATCTTGGGAAGCTGTAGCTGGCCGTTTGGCAGGCTGGCGATTTGAACCCAGAGCTCGCTTGTTTAACCCCAACCCCACAGAGACTGCCAGGCATCTGCTTTCACAAAATAAGACCGTGACCTCAAGAGTGTGGCTGTGGTGCATGTGTCGTGCTTCTAGGACATGAACAATGGAAGGGTGGCATGTGCGATCACTTTCCTCTGGTGTTTAGATGCTTGGCGAGTGCGTGTGTCTTGTGTGTGGTTGTGTGCCTTTGTCCGGGGCAGCTGTAGAAGAGCTTTTCTTGGCTGTGCAACATGGTGCCATGAATCCCATGGCTGCTTTGAAGTTCCCCGGGGGGGGGGGGAGCCTCAGGGGTGTAGAGCAGCCCGAGACAACTGGGAAGGGGTTGCATTTCTGCATTTTCTCAGCCGGTGGTTGTCTCGGTTGTCTCATTGTTCTGCTGCTGAATTGCTCTTCTCCCGCCTTGTACTCAGGCTGCTCTGAGTAAGAGCATCATGGCAACGTGAGAAGGAATCCTGGAGAACCACTGGATCCCGGGACCTCTGTTTCTGATGCAATCTGCTCTATTTCTGGAACAGGACAGCCCTTGTTTGCCTCGCTCTTTTCAAGGTGGTGTAAGAACAGGGGATTTCTCCTCCTCCTCCTCTTCCTCCTCCTCTGTCTCTGTCTCTGAGAGGAGGAGCAAAGCAGTTTGAATAATCCAAGTTTTAGTGATTGAGCATGGCTAGTTAACTTCCTGCTTGTGAGTTGACTGTACAAAGGGCAAGTTGGAAGGGGTATTCTCTTTCTTTCTCTTTCTTTCTCTCAGTTTTTTCAAAGAGGGAGGACTTCATTCATCCACTCCTCACCCTTATTTTCCTCCTGTGTTTTTGTTCCGTGGATGCCCAAAACTCCTCCCGCCATCCTAAGCTAGCGGGAGACCCAATCCAATCCTCACCAAGGCTGGATTATGTCTCGGATAGAATCTTTGGCCAGATCTAAAACCGATCGGAAGAAAGAAAACATCTTGAAGGTTAGTTCCGCTTCTTTTTGGATGTGTGTGTGTGGGGTGTCTTTGTTTTAAGGAGGGTTTGGGGGGCCCAGGATCTAAAGGAAGACAGCCCAGCTCTGGAGTTCGTTGTGTATTGTGGCGTAGACTTTCTTGAGGGAAGCGGGGGCTTGGTCGGTTTGATGACTGGTTTCTGGGCTTTCCCCAAAGCACGTTTCGGAGGAGAAATATCATCAGAAGGGTGGGTGGGCATGGCTATCCAGATTGCAACCTCCCCCCTCCTTTGTGGCATTTTTTTCTTCAGCCCTGCATGTGTGTCGATTCTTGGAGAAGTTTTATTAATTCATCCTAGCATGTGATTTTTTTTGGGGGGGGGGTGCTAATTCCCCTTCAGACCAGATTATTATTATTGTTGTTGTTGTTGTTGTTGTTAATCTTTGGTGAGATTCACAGCCTTTGGGGCTGGTTGGTAGCTCAACAGCTCGAGTCCTAACTAAGGACCTAGGAACTGTTAAGGTAGCGTCAGAGGATATAAGCTGTTCCAATAGTGGGGTTTTTTTTGCAGAATCAGGGTATTCAAGTCTGATAAATTCAGAATTTCCAAATAGCGAGGTAGCCCTTTAGATATTGCTCCAAGGGCTCCAATTACAATTGGGATAACACACAATTTTTTTCCCAAAGTCGCTTGTAAGTCGTGATACTTTGTGATTTTTTTCTTGCTGCTTGTCTACAATCATTATTATTGTTGTTGTTGTTATTATTCCCCACCAGCCAAGTATCCTAATTTGGGATGAAAGGTCAAAAATAAACGCGAGAGGCGAACGCAAGCCCGTGATTTTAATTGGAATTTGTGAAAAACTTTTGCAGGCTGTTCGAAACGGGCTTGGCGTGCTATCTCCCTCCCTGAGCTTGAACACACACACACACACACACACACACACACACACACACACCACAATATGAAAATAAAACTAGTGTCTTTTGTGGCTTCCAAATCGGTCTCTCCTCTTGGGAAGCAGCCAAGACACAAATAGAGGGATCTGCTGCCGTTGGAAAACGGCTCCTTCCCCCTGTGCTGAAAGCACCCTATAATTTTATTTGCATTTTTAAAAGCACGCCTCTTCCCTTCCCTTCCCCCACATCCTCCTCCCCCCCTTACTTCTGGTTTCAGATCTTGCCTCGCCAGATGTCCCTTTCTTTGAAAGGGTTGCCCCAATTCCCCCAAACAATGGAGTTGTCTGTAGTTAGGGACGGTGGATTCACGAGTAGCCACAATTGTGCAAAACGGATCATCTTCTGGCTTTGTCGGTTTGAGCCCTTTTAGCCTGTTCCTCATTTTACTGTCTCCAAGAGAGCTTGCTGGAGAGTCTCCTTCGTGAAAATCAAGCCATCTTGAGTGCAGACCTTGAAACAGACCCTGGTTTGGCGGCCTAGCCGGCCCCTTCCCGTGGGGCAAGGACAACGTCTGTCTTAACATTGGGGTTGCTGTTTTAACCTGGAGGCCTTCCAGAACTGAGCGGTGCAGAGTCTCTCCACCACCTGTTGGCAAATGGTGTTGTGTGCGCACACATTTCTCAGATTTGGAGGGGGGGGTGACTCAACCTTTCCCTAGCCTCATGTGCTCCTGAGCAGGGGTCTCCAACCTTGGCAACTTTAAGCCCGGAGCACAGCTGGCTGGGGAATTCTGGGAGCTGAAGTCCTCCAGGCTTAAAAGTTGCCAAGGTTGGAGACCCCTGCCCCAGAGGAAGACGTCCTACGGTGGCCCCATGCTGGCTGCCTTGCAGCCCCACCAAGCTGCATATCATTTTTAGACTTGCAAAAGTGGCAAGGCTTCTCCGAAATGTTAGCAACACAGGGAACGGTTGTGGAAGTGAAATCCCTACTCCTCAATCTACCTCTTAAGCCTGTCAGGAAGAGAAAATGAAGGGAGAAAAAAACCCGCATGTGCTGTCTTCAAGACCACCTTGCAGGCAGTGCTCAAATTATAATAATCATCGGAATAGAGCTGGAAAAGGGACCTTGGAGGTCGTCTAGTCCAACCCTCTGCTCTAGAAGGAGAACCTAGACCACTTTAATCAGAATAGAGCTGGAAGGGACCTTGGAGGTTGTCTAGTCCAACCCTCTGCTCTAGAAGGAGAACCTATACCATTTCAGATAAGTGGCTGTCCAGTCTCTTCTTAAAAGCCTCCAGTGATGGAGCAGCCATAACTTCCGGTGGCAAGCTGTTCCACTGGCTAATTGTCTTCACTGTTAGGAAGTTTCTCCTTAATTCCAGGTTGCTTCTCTCCTTGGTTAGTTTTTATGACCACAATTGGGACCAGAATTTCTGTTGGTAAGCAAGATGGTTCTTCAGTGTGTTGTGCGTAATAAATTACAACCCCCCCTTTTTTTTAAAACCACAGTTGTTAAGCGAATCATAGGGTTGTTAAGCTTTAACTTTGCTTATTGCAAGCAAGCTGGGAAGGTTGCAAGTGGCAGATCACGTGATCCTGGGATTGTGCAACTGCGGTAAATTCAGCCAGTTGTTGAATATTCAAATTTTGATCGGGCGATTGGAGAGGCTGCAACAGTCATAAGTGCAAGAATTGGTCATAAATAACTTTTTGTAACATTTAAACAGTTGCTTAAATGAAGGGTTGTAGGTCATGGGTTACCTGTAATAGAAGGTGGACTATACATGCAGTAACTAAAGATTAATTTTGGAATGCATGTAGTCCTCGACTTAGTTTAGTGACCATTCAAAGTTACAACGGCACTGAAAAAAAGGGACTTAGGGCCATTTTTGACACTAACCACCATTGCGCCATCCCCATGGTCACCTGATAAAAAATCCAGCCACTTGGCAACCGACTCATACTTATGACGGTTGCAGTGCCCCGGGACCCCCTTTGACGACCTTCCATGGGGAAGCCAGATTCACTTAACGACCGGGTTACTAATTTATTCAATTGCGGCGATTCACTTCACAACTGTGGTGAGAGAAAAGGCTGTGGAACAGGGCTAAACTCAACTTCGCCACTGTCTTGCTTAGCAACCAAAATTTTGGGCCTCCATTGTGGTCGTAAGTCGAGGACCACCTATGGTGTAATGGTTTGGGAAAGCCCTTTTTCCTAGAGACTTTTGTAAAAGTTGGGCTAACTCTTCCGTTTCCAAAGTGAAATGTTGAGTAGTTTATATTTTTAGCAGACTGGGATATTTTTTTGAGGGGGGGGGGCGAGACCTATTCCCTTAGAACAGAAGCACATACTGTGCAAATTCTTTTTTTTTTTAAAGCAATGCCTGGGGGTAACTTTGTGAAATGAGAGACAGAGAAAAAGAACAGCCTTTGTGGATTCTTCCCTCCCTCCCTTCAGTTCCACAGAAATGATTTTTTTGGGGGGGAGGGTGGGAGAGGAAGTGGCGTGGGGGCAGGTGGGAGATTCTTCTCCATCAGCCATGGAACTGTGATTTATTCTGGCACGAGGGAACCATGTTTGCAATAAAGTCGGGATGTTGAATTGCAGTTATTTTTAAACCGCTCAACTGCCGAGCCTGAAATAGCTTTCCCATCTTAAAAACTTGTTGGTTTTTTTTTAATCCTAAAACTTTTCTTTATTTTAAGCTGGTGGGAGATGGTGGAGGAGAGTAAGCTATCTCAGATTCCAGCGTTTAGATATGAAATTTGAGTTGGACGTTTGTGATAGATGAGCAAACAGCGGTTTAAAAATAATAAATAATACCCCACTTTATGCCAACTTTGGGAAAAACATTTAGCCTGCAGACTTCGTATTAATCCTTACAGGAATGAGGTGGGGTCCATTGTTTCTTTTCGTTTTACAAAGGAGGGGACTGAGGTGGGTGGAATTTGTAGGCGAGTGAGAATGGACTCCAACAAAGTCAGGTTATTTAAGGTTCAGTTTTGATGGGGGAATTAGACCTATTCACATGATGGTTGTTCTCTTCTCACAAGACTCAGGAGAGCTACAAAAAACACATACAGAAGCTTCAGAAAGCAGGAGAAACATGGGACTTCAAAATAAACCTGAAAAAGAACCAGATTATGTTTTAATATAAATTCACCAAAGAAAGAAACATTTTTTTATATATCTGGAAAAGAACTAGACATAGTAAACCTCTACATATATCTTGGCCAATGGATCTCAATGGAAGAAGATACAGTAAAGAAAATTAAATGCGATTGGCAGGCATTTGACAAGCTAAACGTAATTTTCAAGAACAGCCTCTTGCTAGGCCAGAAAAAGTTTTCGACCAGTGTATGCCACCTGCTCTAACACAATCGACAATCAAAGCTGCGAGTGACACAAAGAACCACATGGATTAGAGAAGAAACGAAAGAATATGGTGCCATTGAGAGAGTAAAAGAATTGCAGCGGAAATGGGCTGGTCCCACAGCAGGAAGAACCGATGGCAGGGGGACCAAGGCAGGCATAGAACGGATCCCACTGGATCAAAAGCATCCACGAAACGAGATGATGACATTGGCAAATATGGAGGGCTCAACTGGCAAAGAAAACCCAGGAGTGTATTGGTTGGAAACATGCGGCCTTCGACTAGAATGATGTGATGATGATGGTTCATACTCAATTCCTAAAACCGTTCTTCATCATAGTTTTTTTTTAGTGTATGTTTTATTTTTATGCATAAAAATAAAAACATCTTGGATACAGTGTATTATCAGAGTATATCATTTACAAGGAATCAAAAAGAATACAAACTGAGATATTAACATGATATATACTGATAACAACAATAGTAGTGTAACTCAATCATTTTAACTAAATTTCTCTTTATTTTACCTTATTTATGGTTTTATAGATTATATCAACTTGTTTGTAATTATAAACCCTCTTATATATTTAATTCATACGTAACAATAATCTTTCTTTGCCTATTTTCTACCTCTTATCTCTTGCCACTCGTAAAACTTATTCCATGTTAAGTAATATTCTGTGCCTTCTTTATCCTTTATTTTTAATGTCAATCTATCTATCTCTGCAGTCTAGTATTTTCTGAATTACATCCTCATCTGATGTTCACATTTTTCCAATATTGTGCAAATACATCCTTGTAGCTGTCCATGTAATACTAGATGTACAATCTCTTTATCATAACCCTCGAGCATTATACCCAACAAAAATATTTCTGTCTTCAGATCTACATGTTGCTTAATCATCTTTTCCAACCATGTATGTATTGTCCAATATTTTCTTGCTTTCGTTGCAAGTCCATTGCATTTCAACATAGTTTTTCAAGAAGAGATTGGACCGCCATTGGTTCAGAGTGGTATAGAGTCTTCTGCTTCAACAGTGGATGGGACTAGAAGACCTCTAAGGTCCCTTCCAACTCTGGTATGGGTAGTCCTCGACTTACAACAGTCCGCTTAGTGACCGTTCAAAGTTACAACAGCCCTGGGAAAAAAAGTGACTTAGGACCATTTTTGCACTGTTACACTGGTAGGGACACGGTGTGTTATGGGAACCCCCAGCCGTGGCGCCTTGTTAACTCCCGTATTGTTGCCAGGAAGTGAGGGACTTGAGGGAGATCTCAGCTTCACAAACACAAGGTTTTGTTTCCTCTGTGTGAGGCTCCGGGGACCTGCTGTTTTTCCACAACAGGCGAGAGGGATGCCGAGGTCAGGCCTGAAGCAGCCATCGGGAGCGATGCCGGCTCCTTTCGGCTTTGGGGCTTCGGTGCTTTTGGCCTTGTCGATCCAACGTCCGTTGTGGCAGCGTGGCAGAGGGCGCATCCTCCTGTCGCACTTCTCATTTTTAGCAGCGCTCGGGCGCTGCCCTTTGTGGCTTTCTCTTCCCGCCCAGCTTTCTTGCAAAACAATGGATGTTGAAATCGCTCTTGGTCTCTTTTAACGCCCAGGCTTGTTTTTGTCGGGGCAGGGAGTGGGGCAGTTGGAAGGGTCTTCCAAGCTGATGCCAACCTTGTTCTAAGCCTCCCCTCTTGGCAGCCGTGGCTGGCACCTCCCTCAGCCCTCCCCGCTGCTGCCAAATGGGGTGGCCATTAATCGGGCAGATGTTTCACAGAAGCTGAGATGGAAACAGGGCCCTGAGACTTTGTGGACTGAGAAGGAGGGAGAAGGCTGGGAAAGCCAGCCTTTTGAACTCCAGGCTTCTGAGAACTCGAGGGTTTCAATTGGTGCATTTTCACACTTCCATGGCAAGCCCTTTCTTTTGAAAAAAGCAATGAGGAATGGTTGGGAAAGGGGCATCCGGTGTTTTAGACATATGAGGAACTGGCCTTTGTTCCTTTGTCTCAGAAAGTTGATACCTCCAGCCCATACCAGCAATTTGTTCACCCATAAAACCTGCTTTGATGTAATTGCTTGGCTGTGCTCTTTTGGCATTGATTGGGGAGGGGAAAGGAGACAGAGAGATGATAACCGTTGTTTATTTGTGACTCTTGTTTTCCTGGAAGCCTTTCCATCTTTGGTCTGCTCAGGAAATAAAGTTCTTTTTTCGAAACTCTTAACTGCGGAGAGCAGGGGTCTTCAAACTGAACAGATAAAAGATAATCAGAGTTATATGAGAGTTATTACTCTCAGTGGCCACAAGGTCACGCACACACCCCAAACCCCAAAAGAATTATCTCCTCCCTTAAACCACCTGAAGAGAAGGACCAGGGGAGACATGATAGCAACTTCTAATATTTGAGGGGCTGCCCCAGAGAGGAGGAAGGGGTCAAGCTATTCTCCAAAGCACCAGAAGGCCAGACAAGGAATAATGGATGGAAACTGATCGAGATTCAACCTGGAAATAAGGAGGAATTTTCTGACAAGGAGAACAATCAATGAATGGAACAGAAGTTGCCTTCAGAAGTTGTGGGAGCTCCATCCTTGGAGGCTTTCAAGAAGAGACTGGACTGCCCTCTGTCAGAAATGGTGTAGGGTCTCCTGCTTGAGGGGGTTGGACTAGATGACCTACAAGGCCCCTTCCAACTCTGTTAATCTGTAATCTAATCTGCCCTGTTGGGACTTGGTTCAATAGGTTTGATTAATTCCATGCCATAGGTCAAATTGGTGAGAAAAAAACATGGAACATAGAAGGACAGAGTTGGAAGAGCTCTCTCTCGGAGGTCTTCTAATCCAACCCCCTGCTCAACCCCCTAGACCATTCTAGACAAATGTCCAGTTTTTTCTTGAAAACCTCCAACAAGGGAGCAACCACAACTTCCAGAGGGAAGACATTCCATTGATTAATTATTCTTATTGTCAAGAAATTTCTCCTTAGTTTTATGCTGTACCTTGATAGGTTTCTATCAGGAGTGGGATTCAAAAATTTTAACAACCGGTTCTGTGGGCATGGCATAGGTGGTGGGCATGGCTTAGTGGTCATGTGACTGGCTGGGTGTGGCCAACTCAATATCACTCACATCAAGGCACGCATCTCCTCACCTGGCCTCTCATGACTGTGGGGATGCTGGAACAGTTGTAAGTGTGAAAAACGGTCATAAGTCACTTTTTTTCAGTGCCATTGTAACTTTGAATGGTTAGTCTACACAAGCAAAGTGCCAGCAAAGGAGGGAAAAATAACTCCAGAGAAGTTCCTGAGACAAGAAGTCTAGTCCTGCCAAGAATGTAATAAGGGCTAACAGAGAAGCAGTTTCTGTAAGCAACACCAGAATGCTTCCTTCCTGCCTTCCTTACAGGATTAGCCCAGTAATTTCTTCTAACAACCAGTTCTCCAAACTGCTTAGAATGTTAACAACCGGTTCTAGTGAATAGGTGTGAACCAGTAGAATCCCACCTCTGTTTTCTATCTGTTATTTTTTCTTCTGCCCTCAAGTGCTTTGAAGAATAAGTCAATCCCGCCTTCTCTTTAAAAGCCCGTATTGGAAGTCTACTATTATGTGCCCCCCACCCCCCCATTTCTTATCCTCTTTAGGTTAGACATATCCAGTACTCTCAATCTTTCATCATATGGTTTAGCCTCCTGTCCTATGACAATCTTTGATGCTGTTCTCTGCACTCTTTCTAGAATCTCAGGATCTTTTTTTGTACCTTTAAATAATTGCTGCTTTTTGGTATCTCAGACCAATAAAACAGGGGTCCTCAAACTTGGCAACTTTAAGACGGGGACTTCAACTCCCAGAATTCCTCAGCCAGCAAAGAAAGTTGCCAAGTTTGGAGACCTCTGCAATAAAAGCTCACCTTTTCTCTGAGTTTAGGAGCCCTTTTTTAAATGTTGAGTTGCATGTGGATCTCCCCATCAGTTAAAAAAACAACTATTTTAATATAATTGGGAACAGAACCAAGTACAGGCAGTCCTCAACTTACAACAGCTCATTGAGTGGCCATTCAAAGTTACAACGGCACTGAAAAAAGAGGATTTAGGACTGTTTCTCACTCTTACAACCGCTATAGCATTCCCCCCTGGTCACATGATCAAAATTCAGATGCTTGTTAACTGACTCTATTTATGACGGTTGCGGTATCCTGGGGACACATGGTCCCCTGTTGCGACCATATGATGAGCCAAGTTAGTGGGGCTCCATTGTAGTCATAAGTCAAGGGCTTCCTGTAGTGGTATTTACCTGTAATTATTGACTTCTGTGAAGAAGAATTTAAATGCATTTCTGGGACAGCACCTCAGGGTCCAATTGCTTCTATACCAGAAAGCAATTAAGGGGGTTATTTTATTTTGTGGGAAACTTGCAAGTCTGCATTTGAGTCAGCTACCCTTTATGCCATCTTAACCGGATTGAAGAACTGCAGACAGAGACTTTATTTGACAAGGCCAGCTGCCTAGTAAGGGCCCTAAAAGTAAAGAAACACCAATCCAACTCCTCCATCACTCCACTTAAAGAGATTTGTGGAAGTTAAACTTCCCCTTTCAGATAAAGAAACTTTCTTGGAACATCCTTGCTTCCACATGAAGTCACTCTTGATGTTCTCAAACCACCACCACCACCACCACCACCACCACCACCACCACCGTGTTGTTTTCTAAAATGGAGCTTTTAGAATGGAACTTTTTGAGGAATGAAATTGAAAGAGAATTAGGTCAATCAGAATAGAGCTGGAAGGGACCTTGGAGGTCTTCTAGTCCAACCCCCTGTTCAAGCAGGAGAGCCTATGTCAGACAGGTGGCTGTCCAATCTTCTTAAAAACCTCCAGTGATGGAGCACCCATAACTTCTGTTCCATTGGTTAATTGTCTTCACTGTCAGGAAATTTATCCTTAATTCCAGGTTACTTCTCTCCTTGATTAGTTTCCATCCATTCTTTCTTGTCCTGCCCTCAGATGGTTTGGATAATAGGTTGACCTTCCCCTCTTTGTGGCAGCCCCTCAAATACTGGAAGATGGCTATTGTGCCCCCCCAGTCCTTCTTTTCTCTAGACTAGCCAAACCCAATTCCTGCAACATACATTTTCATATATTTTAGTCTCCAGGCCTTTAATTGTCTTCGTTGCTCTATTTCTTCTCTTCTTTCCAGTTCCAATTCAGTTGTGAAACTTATAATGACTTGGTCTGGTTTTGTGTTTTATTTATATTTTCCCCAAACTTTCCTCCTTTCTGTCTGGGCTCAGGTGATGCTATGCTAAAGATCCTTGATAAACAAGGCTTGAGTGCTTCTTCCCACCCTCTGCTTGTGGCATTGCAGATTGTGTCCTGTTAAACCAGCCTTCCCCATGAGCCCGGCCTGGTGCTAAGCCAATGTTTGCTTAACTCCAGCAGTGTTTGCTCGAAGAGCTACAGTTGGCTGGGTTCCCACGCTGCACTGACCTCACCAACCATGATTTACAATCCACAGTGGCTGGATTCACAAAGACCAGCAGCAAATGCATGCAGGCTGGCTTATTGTGATGCCTAAAACACACACACGCACGCACACACTTCCTCCAGCCAACCTAGAACTATCCGGTTTGTTCCCTCCAATGTCTTTCATTGCCTGGCTGCCTTCCCAATTGGTAGCTGGAGCTGAATGGAAAACCCTGAACAACAATTGTGTTTGAGTGTCCCAGCATTGGCGCCCCTCCCTCAGCAGAGAACATTAGACAAGGGGGAGGCAAGGCTGGATTGGTCTGGAATGGATGGGAGTCTTGCATAATTTGTGAGCACGTGCCAGGAGTGTTACACGCTTTTTTATGCGGGAGGTAATGCCTTGGGGCCTGGCTAAAGAGTTAAGGGAACAGCCCGTCTGAAATGTGTCCTTGTGTGCATAACATGTGAACTTGTCTCTAGCCGTGTTCACACAACATCCTTTGCAGACAGACTTAAATAATTCACAGGTAGTCCTCATCTTATGACAACAATTGAGCCCAAAATGTCTGCTGTTAAGTGAGACATTTGTTAAGTGGGTTTTGCCCTGTTTTACGAACTTTCATTGTTAAGGGAATCACTGCCTTTGATAAGTGAGTAACCCAGTTGTTAAATGAATCTGGGGAAAAAAACAGGGAGCCTAAGGGTTATGGCAGCCTTGGAGAGCATCTTAGGAACCAGTGAGTTTCAAGGCAAGATTTGATTTAGGAAGGCGGAAAACTTTTGCAGAAAGAAAAAGCTAGAGGAGGCTTCTACAGCTGCTTGGTATATGCTTTCTTTCTTCTCATCTAAAGGAGAGACTCTCCTTCCTGGGACCATTTCTTTATAGCTTTGTTCAATTTGGCTTTTCCTTCAGAAATTCCATATCCTGTTATTCCCATTCTCCTATTATCATCTCAACAATCCTAAGAAATTGACTGAACTGAAGGGGAGGAACAGGCTTGAGTTCTCCTAGCACACGGCCATTTCTGAAAAATTACAGACAGGGTCCATTAACTCTAGGACAGGGAAATGCCAAAGTTGGAGGATAGACTAGGAGAATGAAAAAAAAACAACCCCAAAAATATTCCAACTTACCGTTGCTAAGCATGGATGTGTCCCCGAAAGTCTTCAGGAGTCGAACTGGGTTCTTGTCAGCCACTGCAGTCCTTGGAGAATATAATGCCATAATTGTGCAACGGATTAGATGAAGAGTTTGGGGTCAGTTTGCCTGTTGCAGGAGCCCTTCCTGTATCTGAGCAAGTTGTGTTTAGCTGAGGCCAAACCAGCTGATTTATTTATTTACACATTGCATGCACAACAGTTACGCTTTGCAAATCTGAACTTTAAGGCTTAGTGTGTTGAGTGAGGTAAGCCTTGCCAATACTAGTAGTCTGTCGCTTACAAAGAGCATGTAAAACTCACCACGCTCTTGTAGGCAGATTGGAGCCCTGGCCAGAATGCCTGTGGAATCGTCCCTTTCACCCTGTTTGGCTGCTCAGGTTGGGAGAATTTGTAGTTTGCTCCAGCTCTCTAGAACAGGGATGTCAAACTCAATGCCCGGGGACCAGATCGGGCCCGTGGGGTCACCCTGGAAACAGTAAAGGATCAGCCCGTGGTGCCTTTGCCAACAAAAACGGAGCTCAGGAGAGAGACCCTCTGGGACTCTGTTTTCTCTGGCAGGAGTTGCAGGAGGTAGTCGCAGCTGAAAACTGACCTCGGGAGAGATTCTGGGGCTCTGTTTTCACTTTCGCAGCTGAAAACGGAGCTCAAGAGCCCATTTTCACTGGCAGACCACTTGGGCTCCCACAGGCATCTCCGATACGAGTGACACCCACCCTGGCCATGCCCCCCCAGCCCACCCACCCCCGAAGTCAAACACAATCCTGATGCGGCCCTCAATGAAATCGAGTTTGACAGCTGTGCTCTAGAAGAGAAGCGTGCCTCACATCAGCTCGTTTGAAACGTTGGCAGCATTTGGGCAGTCTCTCTGCCAATCTTGAAAAGCTGGCAGGGTTAGAGCCAGTCAGTCAGTGCCTGAACATCTCAGGGTGAGTGTGCCAAGCCAGCGCTGAATCGGTCCGATGGAGACGTTCCCATTTAGAAATCCTCATGCCCACCCACGATCCTCTCCTGACCATACCGCCTGTTGTTACCACGATCCAGCATGGCATTTGCTTGCTGCATTCTGGACAATAGATTGGAGCACATTCCAATGGCCTCCAAAGTGGGATCCTGTTCTCCTGTCAGTGGATTCCTCCAAAAAGGATGCAAAGTTCTTGAGATACTGCTTGTTGAGAGGAATATGTTATTTTAGCTTAGTTTAGTTTAGTTTAGTTTACACCTTGTACAATGAAATTAAATGCCATCTTCATTGTACATTATAACTATAAAAATAAAACACAAACACACATCCTTCACATTCTATACAACTGGTATTGCATTCATATTGTACTCGACAGTAGAATTCAATAGAGTTGCTGTCCTGGGATAGAAGCTGTTTTTCAGCCTGTTTGTCCTTGTTTTTATTGTCCTGTAACCTCTGCCGGATGGTAATAGCTCAAAAAAAGGGTGCCCGGGATGAGATGGATCTTTGAGGATGTCTTGAACTTCCGTGTCTGAACAACACTACAACAGTTACAACAATTCACTTACTAACCATTCGAAAGTACAACGCCACTGAAAAAAGTGACTTAGCACCATTTTTCACACTTATGATCCTTGCAACATCGCCACAATCATGGGATTTATATTTGGATGCTTAACAACTGGCTCATTTTATGACGGTTGCAGTGTTCTGGGGTCATGGAATCCCCTCCTGCAACCTCCTGAAAAGCAAAGTCAAATGGGGAAACCAGATTCACATAGCCATGTTACTAACTGAACAACTGCAGCGACTCACTTAACAAACGTGGCAAGAACAGTCGTAAAATGGAGCAAAACCCACTTGACAAAGGTCTCAATTAGCCACATAAATTTCAGGCTCAGTTTGTGGTTATAAGTGGAAGGCTACTGGTATGTGCTTTTCTTGAGCAGGAACAGGTTGGACTAGAAGACCTCTAAGGCCCCTTCCAGCTCTATTCTGATTGATTGCAATGTGTGGAAAGTCCTTTAGTTGAGCTAACTGGTGTCTCCTGCAGCTGCTGGGAGATTTCCTTGCCTGTCTACATCGGCTGAATTATCCACTTGTTGACTAATGAACTGGTGTTCTCCAGTAACATGACGCACCCCAAAGGGATGCAGCACAGTTGCCCAGTTTCCTTGATGCTGCCCAGCTCTTCACCTCAGTGAGTTGCAGCGTGTGTAGCCACGATCCCCTTGGCAATGACTTTCTCTCAGCATAAGGCCTATCGCAAAGATCTGGTGTGGTTCATTTGCAGTGTTTCTGATTCCCTCTGTTCCTGCACCCAACGGTATATTCTCCAGGTTCTACCGCTGAAGCAGCCACCATAGCCAAAAATCTGCCTGAATCCAAATAGTGCTAACCCTGCTCGCTGATCCTCCCAGTGTTTCTTGCAGCTAAGGGATGGAATAGAGCTGGAAGGCACTTTGGAAGTCTTCTAGTCCAACCCCATACTCAAGCAGGAGACCCTGGTGGCGATCCAGTCTCTTGTTAAAAGCCTCCAGGGATGGAGCAGCCATAACTTCTGGTAGCAAGCAGTTCCACTGGTTAATTGTTCTCCCTGTTAGGAAGCTTCTTTTTCATTCCAGCTTGCTTCTCTCATTGATTGGTTTCCATCTGTTCTTTGTTGTCCTGCCTTCTGTTGCTTTGGAAAATAGGTTGACCCTCCCCTCTTCTTTGTGGCAGCCCCTCAAATACTTGAATATTGCTATCATGTCACCCCTAGTCCTTCTTTTCTCTAGAGTGGCCATACCTAGTTCCTACGACCATTCTTCATAGGTTTTAGTCTCCAGGCCTTTGATCATCTTAGGTGCTCTTCCTTGCACTTTTTCCAAAGTGGAGTAGAGTGGAGTGGAGTGGAGTGGAGTAGAGTAGAGTAGAGTAGAGTAGAGTAGAGTAGAGTAGAGTAGAGTAGAATTCAGAATAGAATAGAATAGAATAGAATAGAATAGAATAGAATAGAATAGAATAGAATAGAATAGAATAGAATAGAATTGGAAGGAATAGAATAGAATAGAATAGAATAGAATAGATATTGGAAGGAATAGAATAGAATAGAATAGAATAGAATAGAATAGAATAGAATAGAATAGAATAGGGAATGGGAATAGGTTAGAGCTTGGAGATCTTCTAGTCCAACCCTCTGCTCAAGCAGGAGACCCTAGATCATTGCAGACAAGTGACTGTCCAGCCTCTTCTTCTCCAGGATTGAAGAACCCATAATTTCTGGTGGCCAGCTGTTCCACTGGTTATTTGTCCTCACTGTTAGGAACTTTCTCCTTAGTTCCAGGTTGCTTCTCTCCTTGATGAATTTCCACCCGTTGCTTCTCATCCTGCCTTCTGGTGCTTTGGAGAATAATTTGACCCCTTCCTCTTCTTTGGGGCAGCCCCTCAAATACTGGAATGCTGCTATCATGTCACCCCTAGTCTTTCTTTTCTCTAGTGGCAATGCCCAGTTCCTGCAACCATGCTTCATATGTCAAAACATCTTTGAATATGACCGTTTCTCACTCTTACAACCTTCCCAGCATCCCCTTGATCATGCGTTCAAATTTCAGATGCTTGGCAACTGGTTCATACTTACGACAGTTGCGAGTGTCCCACGGTCACGTGATTCCTTTTTGCCACGTTATGAGGAGCAAAACTCTATGGGGAAGCCAGATTCCCTTAACAACTTTGTGACTAACTTAACTGCAGTGATTCACTTAGCAATTGTGGCAAGAAAACTCATAACATGGGGGGTAAAACGCACTGAATCAACATCTCGATTTGCAGAAATTTTGGAGACTTAATTGTGGTCACAAGTCGAGGACTACCCATAGTAGGCAGCTTGCCTACTGTGAATTAACTCCCCTTTGAACGAACGTCGTGCCTGTGACAAACTCTTTTGGGTGGGCAGGGAGGGTATCTTTTGCAAAACACCTTTTGCAAAATCTCCTGCAACTCTTACTATATTCTCTCCCTGTATACCAATGACTGCATCTCAAACGATCCATCTGTTAAAATACTGAAGTTTGCTGATGATACAACAGTGATTGGTCTCATTCGAGATGACGAATCCGCATACAGGCAGGAGGTTGTACAACTTGCCTCGTGGTTTAACTGGAACTATCTGGAACTGAACACACTCAAAACCGTAGAAATGGTGGTAGACTTTAGAAGAAACCCTCCCATACTACCACCTCTTACAATACTAGACAACACAACATCAATAGTAGAGACCTTCAAATTTCTAGGATCTACTATATCACATGACCTAAAATGGACACCTAACATCAAAAACATCATCAAAAAAGCACAACAAAGAATGTTATTTCTGCGCCAACTCAGGAAGCTCAAACTGCCCAAGGAGCTGCTGATCCAGTTCTACAGAGGAATTATTGAGCCTGTCATCTGCACCTCTATAACTGCCTGGTTTGGCTCTGCAACCCAACAGGACAGACTCCAGAGGGTAATTAGGACTGCAGAAAAAATACAACGGCTACCAACCTGCCTTCCATTGAGGACCTGTACCCTGCACGAGTCAAAAAGAGAGCTGTGAAAATATCTCCAGACCCCTCACATCCCGGACATAAATTGTTTCAACTCCTTCCCTCAAAACGACTCTGTAGAGCACTGCACACCAGAACAACTAGACACAAGGAGAGTTTTTCCCCAAACTCCATCACTCTGCTAAACAAATAATTCCCTCAACACTGTTCCAACTATTTACAAAGTGTACACTACTATTACTGTTAATCTTCTCATCACTCCTTATCACCCATCCCCTCCCACTCGTGATTGTAGGACTGTAACTTTGTTGCTTGTATCCTTACGATTTATATGGACTGTTTCCTAGTATGATTTGATTGCTTATTGTACCCTATGACTATTATTAAGTATTGTACCTGATGATTCTGTCTCTTGACAAATGGATATTTTCTTTTATGGACACTGAGAGCATTTGCACCAAGACTAATTCCTTGTGTGTCCCATCACACTTGGCTTATATTCTACTATGGGAAATATCTCCCCAAGTAAGTGAGATTTGAAAACTGCTGGCTGCGGGTTTCCAGTTGCTAGGCAGGGAGGGAAGACAACCAACCCAGCTTTTGTACAAGCTTTGCAAGAAGAGCACAGCTGTGTGTGCTGAGTCTCGTGTGGCTTGTTGTGCTGCAGGGGCCCTTACAGAAGGGCCAGCTTCTTTTTTCTCTCTCCCCTACCCCCCCCCATATTTGCTGAGACACATGACTCTTAAGTCAGCTCTTGTCAAAAAAATAGAATCAACCCTCTTGACTGCATTATTGCACAAAGGTTTGGCAACAGGAAGTCCCTGTCTTCTTGCTTCTCCTTTCTTAGGGGAGGTTGCTGGGACCATTTTTCACTTTACCAGAGTCCTAATCTTGATCACAGGGCTTGGAGATATTTTCATTCTGGGGCCTTTCTAACTAAGACTTTCCACTATTTGGGGTCACTTGCAGCCGTACTGCAGTTTGGTTTGTGGGTCCTTTTAGACTTTTTTGGACTTAATAAAGTTGTATTCTTGACTTTGTCTCTGTTCCAGTTGGTTTCTCTGTCTGCTTCTGTCAAGCCAAGGGATCTGGTCCAAGTTCCTGGAGCTCCCATTTCTGGTGTTTGCATCAGCATGGGGTTTTTTTTGGGTCTCTGCCACAGCCCAATCACACTATCAGCCATGTGCAAGGAATAATGCTGTACTTACTCTATGAATGCCTTGGAAGAGCATTGTTGAGTCTGAGCAGGCGTATTATCAAATGAGTCATGTGATTAGTTCAGAATAGAATAAAAAATGCCAGAGCTGGAAGGGACCTCAGAGGTCTTCTAGTCCAACCTCCTGCTCAAGCAGGAGAGCCTACACCATTTCTGACAGGTGGCTGGTCCAATCTCTTCTTGAAAGTCTCAAGTGATGAAGCTCCCACAACTTCTGAAGGCAACTTCTGTTCCATGGGTTGATTGTTCTCACTATCAAAAACTTCTCCTTATTTCCAAGTTGAATCTCTCCTTGTTCAGTTTCCTTCCATTCTTCCTTCTCTGGCCTTCGGGTGCCTTGGAAAATAACTTGACCCCTTCCTCCTCTCTGGGGCAGCCCCTCAAATATTGAAAGACTGCTCTCCTGTCTCCCCTGATCCTTCTCTTTGCTAGACTAGCCAAGCTCAGTTCCTGCAACCGTTCATCATATATTTGAGCCTCCAGTCCCCTCATCATCCTGGTTGCTCTTCTCTGCACCTTTTCCAGAGTCTCAACATCTTTTTTATAGTGTGGTGACCAAAGCTGGATGCAGTACTCTAGGTGTGGCCTTACTAAGAATAGGTAGATCACCTCTTCTCTGTGGCAGCCCTTCAAATATTGGAAGAGTGCTGTCATGTCACCCATAATCCTTCTATTCTTTAGACTACCATACCCAGTTCCTGCAACTGTTCTTAACACAGTTTATCATCTAGAGCCCTGATCATCTTGATTGCTTTTCTCTGTACTCCTTCTAGAGTCTCAACATCTTTTTGGTATCATATTGACCAAAATTGGACACGGTATTCCAAGTGTGGCCTGATCAGTGCAGTATAAAGTGGTACTAACACTTCTCATTGTCTTGATGCTATCCCTTTGTTGATACAGCCTATGACTGCATTGGCTTTTTTGGCAACTGCAGCCACATTAACTGGCTTGTACTTAAGTGGTCGTAAATGTTTTAACATTATTAATTTTCTACAAAGGATTTAGGGGTTTCCCAAATGCTGAGGTGGTTCCAGTTTTCTGAAGAAGAAAAAAATTAAAATTAACTGACGTTGCAGCGCAGTCTTTCAGGTGTTCCACCTTACCACCTACCCTTATTGTTGACGTCCAAGAGCCCTTTAGCCCATTAGCCCTTTAGAGTGATAAATAAGCAGTTTGGAATGCCTTGGGAAGAGGAAGAAGATGAAGTCACAAAGGAAGAAGCAGGAAGTTCTTTTATTCATTTGTTTGGAAAATTTATACAGCCGCCTACTCACTCACGGTAACTCTAGGCGGCCTACAGAAAATAAAAACGCAATGTAGAAGAAATAATAATAAAATAATAACACACACATACCCCACACACATGGCAACCCACACTCATATTAATGGGCTCCGCCTGTTCTGACCCACGCCCTTTTCCACAAATCAAACACAGTCCAAAGGGAACAGAAACCTTTTAGTGCTTCTGCAAAATAATTAGCTGTGATAAGCACAAGCCTTGCCAAACTGTGCGAGACAGCCAAAAGATAAGAGACAAGAAATAATTTGCAACACAAGAATCTTCAAATACAAACTCAGGATACTGGAATGTCCACGAGGCTGGAGTTTCAAAACGTCTTTGCTTTCTGCAAAGAACATTTGTTTCACAGCTGGCTTTTATCTTCTTGAAGGGGGGGCCATTACCTTGCAGCCTTACTTCTGAGTCGCCTGTGCTGCTGCAGCTGCTTTCCTACGAGCAATTCTGCACGCACGTGCACTTGGCACAGGCTCCTCGGGAACCTCCTCATCGCTGCTGCCAGCCCCCACAATCTCTGAAGGCAGGAGTCCACTCCCTGATGGTCCTGGCTTCTCATCTGAGTCCTCGCTCTCCTCAGTCATCCACACCTGCCGCCGGCTAACCACAACACTGTCTCACTCTGGGTTCCCCAGGCCCGCTGGCAGAACCAGGCCTTCAGGGCCTTCTAAAAGAGGGTCACAATGGGGCCAATCTAATTTCTGGAGGGATGATGTTCCAGGGGAAGCGAGCCACCATGGAGAAGGCCCTTCCTCTGGATCCCACCAGGGGGATCTCCCTCGGGAGTGGGACCCACAGCATTCCTTGCCTCTGATGGGTCGTGTAGATGTGACTGGCAAGAGATGGTTATCCTTCCCCCCCACCTGAGGCCCCAAGCCATGAAGGGCTTTAAAGGGACAAGCAGCACCTTGAATTGCACCCGGAAGCAAATCGGCAACCAACACAAGAGAAGTGACACAAGGTCCGCACAAAACCATGCGGGCCGCTGCATTCTGCACCAACTGGAACTTCCGGATGCTTTTCAAGGGCAGCCCCACCTACAGCTCATTGCAGTAGTCAAGAGGGAAGGTGGAGAGAGCAGGAGCAACCGTGAGTAGGGATTGTTTCACTGGTTTTGCTCCTATGCCCAGAGAGAATTCAACAAGCAGAACAGCCTGAAACTATCCTGGCTGCATTTTCCAGCGGATTTGGAAAACCTGGGCGTCAGAGAAATCTCCGATGGTCCGGCAGCATCCACGGAAAGTGACTTTCTGCAGATTCGGACCACAAATCACCTGGCCCATGTTTTCCGGAACAGATTACCCCTCTATTCACAAAGGTGAAGCCCTCTGCAATTGACTCAGACCTTCCAATTTAAGCCTTGGAGTGACAATCAAAAGCTTCCTAAACATGGAATTAAGAAGGCACAAAAAAGGGCTCATTGGGTTAAATTTAGACTCTTTGCAAAGTGGCTCACTTCATCTGCACATGATGTGAAACGGAAAGGGGGGGGGCTGCGCAGGTCCACTTTGCAGGTATACGGGATGTAGGTACCTTAACCCTGCAAAGGGGATGATAGCTGAACATGAATTTGGCCCAAGCCGTTGATAGCAGAATCCTCCTCCAGATAGGTGACACCAAAGGATGTTTTTTTTTTCCCTTTCATGTGCCTGGAGGCTTTCCAGAAAAGAATTGGACAACCATTTGCCTGGGATGGAATAAGGAGTCCTGCCCTGGGCAAAAGGGTTGGTCTAGAAGACCTCCAAGGTCCCTTCTAGCCCTACAATTCTAAGATTCTATGACCTTGAGAGAGAGAGAGAGTGTGTGTGTGTGTGTACTAGAAAACTTCAAAGGTCCCTTACAGCCCTGCCTAGATTCTATGACTCTATCACCTTGAGTGGGGGTGGGTGGGTGGTGGGCTAGAAGACCTCAAAGGTCCCTTATAGCCCTGCCTAGATTCTAAGATTCTATAAGGGACCTTCGAGGTCTTCTAGTCCACCCCCCCCCAAGTTCATAGAATATTCTATGAGCTTGAGCGGGGGGGGGTGGACTAGAAGACTTTGAACGGGGGGGGGTGGACTAGAAGACTTTGAAGATCCCTTATAGACTAAATTCTATGATCTTGAGTGGGAGGATGGATTAGAAAACCTCAAAGGTCCCTTATAGCCTAGAGTCTTTGAGCTTGAGCGGGTTGGGGGGATGGACTAGAAGACCTCAAAGGTCCCTTATAGCCTAAATTCTATGAGCTTGAGCGGGGGTGTGTGTGGACTAGAAGACCTCAAAGGTCTTTTATGGGTGTTTATGAGCCTTCCCCCAGTCTTCTAGATAGCTTGGAACTCAGCTAGCACATCTGGAGAGCACCAGGTTGGCTGAAAGTTTGCTTGTCTTTGAGTGCCGAGGCATCTATGCACGACAGGGACGGTGGTGGAATTTCTCCGTCAGACGCATGGTTGTCATGGTTATAGGAAGCAAGAGAGGTACAGGAAAAGATAAACTGCCTGAGTGTCTTTTTTTTCTTTTTCTTTTCCCTCTCTCCTCCTCCTCCTCCTCCTCCTCTTCGTTTTTTCTCTCCGCCTCCTCCTCCTCCTCGGTCGCATCTCCTCAATCTGGGCTTTCCAAGCCAACTCACAACGTGGGGCTGTGTCGGTTTTCGTTGCTGCTGCTCAGGGGATTGAGTCAGACCAGAGGTTTCAGATGACTCAGTCCAGATCCTCCTTCGGGCTAGGATGAGCGCTCCGAGAGTTTACGAAGGGCAACTGGCCCTTGGGATGTCAAGAGCCCCTGGGCACCCCCTTCCCGTCCCAGGGGGGAGCAGGAACGGACAGCGGCTGAGCCAGAACCAGAGAGGGAGCGTGGGAAAGGTGTGTTTGGGGACAGGTGTTTGGGGTCTTTCGTCTGGGTGTGAAGAAGAGGCCATCCTGTATGAGGTCAGAATCAGGAGGGAATTGGGGCTGGTTAATTTTCTTAAGCGACTTGTTTCCTCTGAAAGTTTGGTTGGTGTTTTTTTTTTTTTTAAAGTATTTATAGCTTAAGTCGCTGGCTTGACACATCAAATGTGCAGTAGCACATTTTTACAAGCCTGATTGATTTCTACTTATGATAAAGAGGTGGAATTCAGCTGGTTTTAGGTTTGTTTGTTTTTTTAAATTGCATTTTGCTTGCTGGTTTTGAGTCATTTGTTGAAGCGGTCAAGCTTTTTGGCTTTGTTCCGAATCCCATCAACTCCATAAGTAGATGTGGAAACGGGAAGGGTCCTCGCTGTGGGTCAGTTGGGTTGGTGCTGATGATCTTAGAGACCCCTTGTAATTTGAGAGGGTCCTGGGTCTTTTACTGTACAGCTTCAGGTTCAGCAGCTAAGTCTTTCCACGCAAAATGGGAAACGGGTAAGCATTATCTTGGATTGAAAATTATTTAAGCAACATTTCTCTCAAGTGAGTCTATACATAAGAAGAAATGTGCTACAGAAAATTTTGGATATGGTATAGATCAGGAAGGTGGCCCCCAGTTGCTGTATTTCTGACCTCAAATACTTTCAGATTTTGTGGTTTTCAGGAAAAAAAGAATATAACATGTTTTCATATTGGCATGTTGGTACTTGAGTGCTAAAGATTTTAATGTGCCCACTCCCAGGTATGTCTGCATTAAAGGTATCTGAAAAATTAAATTTTTTTTTTTTTAATGCAGCCTCTCTGGTGTTAAATATAACATGCATTCATCTGTGTGATCCCACCCTACGTAAGTGATGGAGTCGAATGTGTGAATGCTTTTGAGGTGGCAGGAAAAATCAGAATCCAGCAATTCAGGTCAAGAGGATTTCGTTTACCAGTTCCCTCCTGATAAGAAACAAACCCCCTTTTCTCTTTATTTCTTTTTTTCTTCAGAACAAAGAAAAAGAAAGGATGAAGGAAGGCAAAGATAAGGACGCCCGCTACACCAATGGGCACCTCTTCACTTCCATTACGGTCTCTGGCATGACCATGTGCTACGCGTGTAACAAGAGCATCACTGCGAAAGAGGCGCTGATTTGTCCAAGTGAGTAAGCCTCTTCCTGATGAACTCGGGGTGTCTATGTGTCATAATTTGGAATGGATTCAGCAGAGTGAAAGTGTGTGCTCAACAGTTGGGAGGCAGGAGGGGGCGGTTTCCCCAATCCTTTCCCCTCCCACTTTAATTTCCCTTAGAGTAGCACAAATCCATGTACAGGCAGTCCTTGACTTATAACTGCAATTGAGCCCAAAATTGCTGTTGGCTCAGTGGCAAAGACGCTGAGCTTGTTGATCAGAAAGGTTGGTGGTTCGAATCTCTAGCGCCACGTAATGGAATGAGTTCCTCGTCCCAGCTTCTGCCAACCTAGCAGTTCGAAAGCATGTAAAAAAATGCAAGTAGAAAAATAGGGACCCCTTCAGTGGGAAGGGAACAGTGTTCCGTGTGCCTTCGGCTTTTAGTCCTGCCGGCCACATGACCACGGAGACGTCTTTGGACAGCGCTGGCTCTTCGGCTTTGTCACAGAGATGAGCAGCGCCCCCTAGAGCCAAAAATGACTAGCACACATGTGCGAGGGGAACCTTTACCTTTAAGTGAAAATTTAAGTAAATTAAGCGAAAAGTGAAGTTACTTTTGCCCCATTTTACGATCTTTCTTGCCACCGTTGTTAAGTGGATCGCTCCAGTTGTTAAGTTGGTAATACTGTCATGAAGTGAATCTGGCTTCCCCGCTCGCCAGAAGCTCGCAGAAGTGGATCACATGTCCCCCAAGCCATTGCAACCGTCATAAATATGAGTCAGTTGCCAGGCATCTGAATTTTGATCACGTGACCATGGCAATGCTGTAATGGTCATAAGTGTGAAAAAATGGTTGCAAGTCACCTTTTTTCTGTGCCGTTGTAACTTTGAAATGTCACTGACTGAATTGTTGTAAGTCGAGGACCACCTGTACAGTTCTACTACATAGTTAAATATGCTTAGGCATAAGACAGTGCCGTTGGAAGTTGGTGCACATTGTGGCAGTAAACAGTCAACAATAGAATAGAATTCTTTATTGGCCAAGTGTGATCAGACACTTGTAAGGAATTTGTCTCCGGTGCATAAGCTCATATAAACAGCAAGTAATAGTTCACAGGTCGTAAATCATAGTTACGAGCATTAAATGTAAGTTGCAAACAACCATTGATAAATGGTAAGAAACCAAATAGGAGAAGATAGTTGTCAGGATTCCAGCAATTGCCCTAATTAAATTATGATTCTCAAGCCAAGCTTCAAAAAATTTCAAAGGATTCATTAGAGGCGACATACTGGCACTGCCCTGTATGCAACCAACTCTGGCAGACGTAATTTACAGTCCCCTGTGACCCTGTTTCTCCTCTCCTCCTTGGTTGTCTCATAAACCAGATTCTCCAATTGAGCACGTTCACAGGCTGGGTGTCATCATTCATATTTTCCAATTAAATATATTTGAGGGCAAAAGCTCTGGTAGTTTAGTTACAATCTTTTAAAGATAAGAGTTGGAATGTACTTTCGCCTTCAAACTGCTTCCAGATTTCCTTCTTTCCCCTCCTTCCCTTTTTTTTTTATGGCAACTACTAAAACAGGCATAGGAATGATTTATGAGTTGACAATAGTAGGAAAGAAGAGAAATCAGACAAAGAAATCAGACAAGAAGAGAAATCAGACAATCAGTCAGAATGACTTAGTTGTTCAGCAGAGTGATGGCATGTCTGGTTGTTTTGGCGTGCAATGCCTTGCAGCGCCATCCCGAGGGGAGGAGTTGAAACAGTTTACGTCCAGGATGTGAGGGGTCTGCAGATATTTTCTCAGCCCCCTTTCTGGCTCCTGCGTTATTCAGATCCTCATGGAAGGCAGGCGGGTTGCAATGTTGTTGTTTTTTTCTGAAGTCCTGACTCTCCGTCGAAGTCTGTCCCTTTCCTGTTTGGTTGCTGTGCCAAACCAGACAGTTATATACTGTACGTTATATATGTATATAATGACAGACTCAGTTATTCCTCTGTAGAACTGCATCAGCAGCTCCTTGGGCACTTCTGAGCTTTCTGAGTTGGTGCAAGAACAACATCCTTTGTTGTGCCTTTTCAATGATGGCTCTAATGTTAGGTGTCCATTTCAAATCCTGGGAGATTATAGAACCCAGAAACTTGAAGATCTCTAGGATTGAATATTGCGTTGTCTAATATAGTAAGATATTGGTGGCAGAATAGAAAAGCCCCTCCTAAAATCCACTCTCACCTCTACTGTTTTAAGTGGGATGAAAGGGTGCATCTATTTCCCACCCACCCACCCACTGTCCCCCAAAAGGCATTTTTAGCAACCCAGCAGGCAGAAACTCTGATTAACATCGGCTGTTCAGAAATAAGCCGAGATAATTAAGCCTGGTCGCATACTGTGTGTTGGCTTTATGTTAACTGCTTTCTTCCTTGGAAACCCTTAACTTATGACCCCAATTGGGTCCAAAATTTCTGTTGCTAAGCAAGACCGTTATTAAGTGAGTTTTCCCGATTTTAGGACCTTGCCACAAATATCTCACTTAACCACAGAATTCAGGCTCGGTTCAGCTCGTAAGTTAAGGGATACCTGTATTTCAGAGTGACTTTTGCTGGGAAATGCAAATGTTTTTCCAAGAACTGCTTATGCCAGTCTTCTGTTTCTTACATCGCTACTTTTCAATCAATCAATCAAAATAGAGTTGGAAGGGACCTTAGAGGTCTTCTAGTCCAGCCCCTTCTCAAGAAGGAGATCCTATATGATTTCAGACAAGTGACTGTCCAGTTTTTTCTTTAAAACCTCCAGTGATGGAACCTTCTGGTGGCAAGCTGTTCCACTGGTTAATTGTCCTCACTGTCAGGAAGTTTCTTCTTAGTTCTAGGTTGCTTCTCTTCTGGATCAGTTTCCATCCGTTGCTTCTTATCCTGCCTTCTGGTGCTTTGGAAAATAAGTTGACCCCCTCCTCCTTGTGCCCCCCCTCAGACACTGGAAGGCTGCTCTCCTGTCTCCCCTGGTCCTTCTCTTCCCTAGACTAGCCAGGCCCAGTTCCTGCAACCGTTCTTCGTATGATTTAGCCTCCAGTCCCCTCATCATCCTGGTTGCTCTTCTCTGCACTCTTTCTAGAGTCTCAACGTCTTTTTTATAGTGTGGTGACCAAAAGTGGATGCAGTACTCTAGGTGTGGCCTTACTAAGGTTTTATAAAGTGGTGCTAATACTTCATGTGCTTTGATGCCTCTGTTTATACAACCAGGGATTGTATTAGCTTTTTTGGCTGATGGGCCTGCGGGATTCACCCTTAGGAACTTTGCAAATTCAGAGGCTTGGCAACTGGGCCTCCCCCAGCAGATCAAGAGGTTGAGGGAGATAAGCCCCTCCAGGGACAAGGCAAAGCATCCCTTTGGCCGCTCTTAGTACATCCCACTGAGAGGCTTGTTCCCACCTAGTATCACAGTAAACCCATTGGGCTGTGACCAGAGAGATGCGGGTTCAAATCGTTGGCTGGTCCTGAAATGCCTTGAATGATTTGGAAGAGATCTCTCCCTCCCTCCCTCTCTCCTCTCTTTTTCTCATTTCTCTCCCTTTGTCCTTCCTATCTCTCTTCTCTCTCTCTCCTTCTCTCTCTCTTATTTCTCCTTCTCTCTCCTCCTCCTCTTTCTTTCTCTCCTCCTCTCTCCCTCTCTCCTTGTCTCTTCTTCTCTCTCTCCTTCTCTCTCTCTTTCCTCTCTCCTCTCTCTCCCTCTCTTTTTCTCATTTCTCTCTCTCTGTCCTTATCTCTCTTCACTTTCTCTCTTATTTCTCCTCTGTCTCTCTCTCTCCTTTTCTCTCTCTCTCTCTCTTCTCTCTCTCGTTCTCTCCTCGCTCACTCCAGCCTATCTCTATGGCTCTTTGCTAAGCCTTCCCTTTATACTGAGTAGACAGAACAAAGGGTATAAATGCAATCAATATCAACATCAGTGTAAGAATCAGTGATTCATAGGCACTCTGTTCCTTGTGCTCATTTGTTCTTCTTTGGGCCTTTTCTGTACTGAAATTAGAGCCTCTTCCATGCCAACCGTGAGCCCCCAACCCTCTTCCAACGCCTGGCCTCCGCCCTGCAAGCAGGAGAAAGAGGGTGAGAAGCTGTGTGGGTGCACCCCAATCCCAAACTCAATGTGCCAAAGCTGCCCATTCTGTGCCAGCTGCAACACATGGCGACAGCTTCATGCTGAGCAGGTAGCGCTGCTGAGATTTGCTATAAATCTCAGGGTGGACAGGAATTGGGAAGGATGGATCTTCAGGGAGTAATTTAGGACGGAGGTGGCAGGTGGCAAAGGTGCTCAGGGATTAGATTTAAAGGTGATCTTAGTACAGGGGTCCCCAATTCCCGGGCCGCATCCCACTACTGGGCCACGAGCCAGGCTCCCCTTGTTCCTCTGCCTCGCTGCTGCCAGACTCCAGATTCAGCACATAACTCCCCGATGGTCCTGGCCCCATCTCTGTATTGGACATAGGACCCCCAGACTCCCAGACTGGTCCCCATTCTTCCCACGGTCCGATTCCGCTGCTGTCTGCACTGGCTGCCAGTGAACCACAATAGTTAGTGGGCTCGGGAGGGAATGGGGATTTTGCAGTATCCTTCCCCTGCCATACCACCAAGCCACGCCCACCAAGCCACGCCCACAGAACCAGTAGTAAAAAAAAAATATGGAATCCCTCCATTGTCAAGGGACACCGTGGTAGGCGGCTCTCCTTCCTCTCATATTTGTCCCAAAAGGCATACAGGTAGATCCTCGACTTGCAACAGTTCATTTAGTGGCCGTTCTAAGTTACAAAGTGACTTAGGAGGACCATTTTTCCATCCTTGACGACCAGACTCCTCCAGCATCAGGTGATCGAAATCCAGACCCTTGGAAACCGACTCAGAGTTATGACAGTCACCATGTCCCGGAGGTCACACGGGATCTCCTTTTGTGACCTCCTTGCAAACAAAAAGTCCACGGGGAGCCAGATTCCCTTTAACCAACCGGTTACGGATTGATCAACCCACAGTGATTCACTCAACAACGGGGACGAGAGAAGTCATAAAATGGGGCAGGGCTCACTTAACACGGGTCTCCCTTAGCAACAGAAGTTGGGAGGTGCTCAATCGTGGTCGTAGGTCAAGGACTCCCTGTGTCTGATGCACAATATCGCACCTTTTTGTAAAAGACATATCCGAAGTGCAGGACTTGGCCCGGAAGGGAGCCTGGCTGTCTTGGGGAGCTGGGCCCTCCCCTTGCTTGCTCTTTCCCCACTGGTCTCAAGCCAGATTTGGCTGGTTTTCCCTTGTTTCATCACAGGAGTCCGGCTTGTGGGGGGAGTGGGCAAAGTTGCATTTCTGTCCCAGGGGCCTCTGCAGCCAGGGGTATCGTCTGGCTGAATGGTCTCATTGTCTCCAGAGCGCCCTTATCTGGGACAGTTCTTGGCCAGAGCCCACAGGCCTTAAAACCTTCCTTTTTCAAACGTGGGGGATGCCTCTGTAGCTTGGGAAAAGAAAAGAAAAAAAGGATCCTGTAGCCAGCAAGCTTTAAAACTCTTTGGTTTCCCAAGGAAGGAAGGAAGGAAGGAAGGAAGGAAGGAAGAGGAAAGGGAAGGAAGGAAGGAAGGAAGGAAGGAAGGAAGGAAGGAAGGAAGGTGATGGCAATAGCCCTTAGACTTATATCCCGCTTCACAGTGCTTTCCAGCCCTCTCTAAGCGGTTTAGAGAGTCAGCCTCTTGCCCCCAACAATCTGGGTCCTCATTTTACCGACCTCGGAAGGACGGAAGGCTGAGTCAACCTTGAGCCTGGTGGGATTTGAACTGCCAAATTGTAGGCAGCTGGCAGCCAGCAGAAGTCACCTGCAGTATTGCACTCTAACCACTGTGCCACCACGGCTCCATAAATAAAATAAAATAAAGTAAATGATACTGGCCCTGAGATTTGCCAGATGGATTTAAAATAAGATAGAAGAACCTGATGCAGATCTAGGACTGTCAAAACTAGACGTCTCCAAAGAAGAGATGCTGTCAGCCCCTCCCTCCCACACAAGCTCACTTGTCCATTGGGGATACAGTTATGGTTTGTGGCTTAATGCCATGATGATATTCACACATGCCAAGAGCAAAATCCAAAACAACATATTTGGTCAAGGAAAGGAAAGGAAAGAAAAGTGGAAAGGGGGAATGGAATATAGAATAGGATAGGATATAGAGTAAAAAGAATACTGGAAGATATTGAAATGAAAGGAAGGGAAGGGAAGGGAGTGGAAATAGAATAGGATGGGATGGGATAGACTAAAATAGAATAGAATAAAATAGGAGAATGGGAATGGGATATAAATAGAATAGAATGGGATAGAATATAAAGTAAAAAGAATAGAATAGAATATAGAGTAAATGGAATGGAATGGAATGGAATAGAATAGAATAGAATAGAATAGAATAGAATAGAATAGAATAGAATAGAATAGAATTCTTTATTGACCAAGTGTGATTGGACACATAAGGAATTTGTCTCTGGTGCATAAGCTCTCAGTGTGCATACAAACAACAAAGTGATAGGTCATATTATAGATGACTGTTACAATCAATAATCATAAGATACAACAACAAGTGATAAACCATAGATACCAATAGGAGAGGGTAGTAGGAAAGATGAGAAGGATAACAGCAACACAGCCCTACTACACGGGGGAAACATCTTTAGGCCTAAGAAAGGGCTGTGGGAATTAGATGTTCACTGGGGGGAAACTAACTTTGTGTCTAATTGTTTTGGCATGCAATGCCCTACCGCAGTATCCAGAGGGGAGAAGTTGAAACAGTTTATGTCCAGGATATGAGGGGTCTGTAAATATTTTCTCAGACATGAGAAGAATTGTGCTGTTGACCCAGTTCTCACAACATACATAAGCTGCTCTCCCTTCATTTTCCTGCCCCATCCTAGCTTTGCTGCATTAGCGCCGGACTGGAGGGGGAAAGAGAGTGGCCTAGTTGCCAAAGGCCAGGGTATTGGAGCAATCCAAAGGCAACAATAGCCAAGATGAAAATAGCACTTCCCGCTAGCAGTAGCACTTATTATATATCACTTCACAGGGCTTCACAGTCCTCTTTAAGTGGTTTATGGAGTCAGCCTCTGGCCCCCAACAATCTGGGTCCTTATTTTACCGATCTCGGAAGGACGGAAGGCTGAGTCAACCTTGAGCCAGTCAGGATTGAACTCCTGGCAGTGAGCAGTGAGTTAGCCTGCAATACTGCATTCTGACAACTGGGAAGGAAGGAAGGAAGGAAGGAAGGAAGGAAGGAAGGAAGGAAGGAAGGAAGGAAGGAAGGAAGGAAGGAAGGAGGGAGGGAGGGAGGGAGGGAGGAGAGGGAAGGGAAGGGAAGGAGGGAGGGAGGGCAATAGCAATAGCACTTAGACTTATATCCCACTTCACGGTGCTTTGCAGACCTCTCTAAGTGGTTTATAGAATCAGCCTCTTGTCCCAAACAATCTGGCTCCTCATTTTACCCACCTCAGAAAGACAGAAGGCTGAGTCAACCTTGAGCTGGTCGGGATTGAACTCCTGGCATTGGGCAGAGTTAGCCTGCAATACTGCAGTCTAACAGGAAGGAAGGAAGGAAGGAAGGAAGGAAGGAAGGAAGGAAGGAAGGAAGGAAGGAAGGAAGGAAGGAAGGAAGGGCAGGGCAGGGCAGGGCAGGGCAGGGCAGGGCAGGGCAGGGCGGAAAGTAGCAATAGCATTTAGACTTATGTACTGCTTCACAGTGCTTTCCAGCCCTCTCTAAGCAGTTTACGGAGTCAGCCTGTTGCCCCCAACAATCTGGCTCCTCATTTTACCCACCTCGGAAGGAGGGAAAGGTGAGTCAACCTTGAGCTGGTCAGGATTGAACTTCTGGCAGTGGGCAGAGTTGGCTTGCAATCATGCATTCTATTTTCTACTCTATTCTGTTCTATTCCATTCTAATTTTCTATTTTATTCTACTCTATTCATGGTGGCGCAGTGGTTAGGGTGCAGCATTGCAGGCTAAGTCTGCCAACTGCCAGGAGTTCAATGCTGATGGGCTGAAGGTTGACTCAGCCTTCCCTTCTTCCAAGGTGGGTAAAAGAGGACCCAGATTGTTGGGGGAGTAAAAGGCTGACTCTGTAAACTGCTTAGAGAGAGCTGGAAAGGCAATGTGAAGCGGTATAGAAGTTTAAGGGCTATTGCTATTGCTATTATTAAATGTATATGCCACCTAACTCCCCAATAAGGTGACTGCGGGCAGCTTAAAAACATAGAAACTATTTTATGTCAATGCGAGGATGAGCGGAGAGCTTGGCAGTGTGGAATTGCCCAGGGAAACCTTGTTTAACTCAGTTGGCAGCCAAGGCAAGGGAGATGTAACCAGGAAACCTAATATCCTCAGGGTACACTTTGGTGCCCTATCTGGCAGCCTTAAGGCCACTGCGACAAAATGCATTTGACCCTGTAGGTAGGAAGGGCGGTTTGCGAAGTCATTCTCACTTCCTTTTAATGTTTGGAGTTCTGCCCCATTATGGAGAATTGGCTTCCCCAATCTCAACTTCTCTTCCCCTGCAACGAGAACCTGACATCACTTCCTCTTCTGCGGCTGCTGATTCTGAAAGCTTCAGTTTTGCTCAAGAAAGGAGAGAGAGTTTAGGCTGTTCTTTAAAGTTGAAAACAACTTTATCAGTTGAAAATGGCCCCTTAGCGGGAATCAGTTTAGCAGTAAGCTTTTAAAGAAGTTTACAAGAACTTAACAAAAGTTTAAAAATAACCAATATTTATACTAAGCCCAGCTAGGTGGCCACATATCGTCATCTTTGGCTGAACTTAAAAGTTAAGCAAATGGTTTGAGGTTAGTCAGGGGATCACCAGGAAATCCATGGTGGAGAATAGGCTGAAGAGTCATAAAAATATCTCAGAGGAAGTCAAAAGTGGGAAGGGGGAGAGAAGAGAAGAGAAGAGAAGAGAAGAGAAGAGAAGAGAAGAGAAGAGAAGAGAAGAGAAGAGAAGAGAAGGAAAAAGAGGGGAGTGGAAGAGAAGAAAAGTAAAAGAGAAGAAAAGAGAAATGAGAGGAGGAGGAGAGGGGAGGAGAGGAGAAGGAAAACAAGAGGGGAGGGGAAAGGAGGGAAGAGGATCCCTTTGACTTACATTCAATTTATTAACTATTCAAAATTATAACTGGCACTAAAAAATGTGACTTACGGAGGGGTCTTCACACTTAATGAATATCGCAGCCTCTCCCACATTGCATGATCAAACTCCAGGCCCTTAGTAACCCCCAGTAGTATTTTACACCAGTCGCAGCGTCCCTGAGTCATGTGATTGCAACCCCTCGCAACCTTCCCAGCTGGCTTCTGACAAGCATTGTTCCTGGGAGAAGCTGGATTTCACTTAATGACCATATGTTGTGTGTGTTTGTGTGTCTGTCTGTCTGTCTCTTGAAAGCCTGCCTGGCCTTTTTGTTTTCCTTGCATGGAGTTGAGGAGTTTTTGTGGGTATAGATTCTCCTGCTCCAGCAGGGGGGTTGGACTAGATGACCTCCAAGGTCCCTTCCAACTCTAATGGTGATGGTGATGGTGATGATGACGACTACAACCAGGAGGTCTCTATGATTGTGCGGCATCCTCAATGAGATTCTCCCCAGTTTCTTAGCAAGCCAGCTAATAAACCAATATAGGGCTTTTCAGAGCAGGGGGGGAAATGGGACTGTGGAGCAGTTGAAGCCGCAGTCCAACCCTTCCCAACCCTCTCAGCGCAGACCGACATCTCTAAGCAGCTGCTGCTTTAAAACTCCACCCAACTGTCCCGCAGCCCTCCCCTCCTGCCCTTCCCTTCCTTTCCCAGGACAGACATAATCAGGAAATGACTCTTTGAAAAGTCAAACTCTCTTCCTGTTTAGATCGCTTCCTGACCGCCTTGTGTTTCTCGACGGATATTCTCTGAGTCACTGAATTGATGAGGGTGCCACGTTGCTTTTTAGGCTATGCAGGACAGTCATATTCTGAGCACTGAAGGGAAAGTAGAAATTTCTTAAACCCTGGTTGGATTGTTGAGTTTCTTAGATTCTAGGGGTAAATCGAAGAGAGTCTTATTTTTTTCTTTTTCTTTTCTTTTTTAACTATGGATTGGGATCTGAATTCCAAATTGCACTTGCTTGGTCTACAGCCATGATGGCAAACCTATGGCACGTGGCACGCAGAGCCATTTGTGCGGGCATGCGAGCCCCAGCCAAACTTACCTGCACTGCACATGCGCACACCTCCCAGCTGATTTTCGGCCCATTTGAGGCCGTTTTCACCCTCCCCGAAGCTTGAGGAAAGCCTCTGCAGCCTCGGGAGGCCGAAAAACGGGCCCGTTTCAGCACTTCCAGTATTTCCAGAAGGCCCGTTTTTTCGGCCTCCCAAGGCTGGGTGGGGAAAACGGCCTCAAACGGGCCAAAGATCAGCTGGGAGGCATGCACATGCACAGTGCAGGTAAGGGGGTGGGGCGGGGTGTTGCACGTGCATGTGCAGGGGGTAGGACGCATTGCATTGTGGGTGCCGGCACGCACGCGCTTTCAGCACACCACAACAAAAAGGTTTGCCATCACTGGCAAACCTTTTTGTTGTGGTGTGCTGAAAGCGCCTTCTGAACTAACAATGACGGTAGTGTACAGATAGTCTTCAACTTACAGCCACAATTGAGCCCCTTTTCTGTTGCTAAGTGAGACATTTATTCATTGAGTTTTGCTCTATTTTGCGATATTTTTTGGCCACAGTCGTTAAGCTGATAAGTTAGTAACCTGATTATTAAGTGAATTTGACTTCCCCGTTGACTTTGCTGGTCAAGAGTGGTGCGATGGCCTTAGAAGTGGAGCTCTTGCCTCACGATCAGGTGGCTGTGAGTTCGATCCTAGGTAGAGGCAGATGTTTCTCTCCCTGGACACAATGAGAATGTATCTGCTGAACAGAACTCCGCATTGGTGACAGAAAGGGCATCCGGCCAGTAAACACGCAGCTCCTCCATTCAGTTGCCCAGACTCCATCCCGCACAAGGGATTATGGGATCGTTAAAAGATTATGATGGAGGGTAGTTTCCAGCACTGGGCAAATGCCAGTCTGGCCGCGGTTAAGATATGGATTGTAATATACTTCGATTTTTTGGATATTTGTTTATCATCCCCACCCTCCATCCCCACTGAACTTAGGGTTATTCAGAAAATTTTACAATGCGCCGAAATGGACAAACTAACCCAAGCATTAAAAAATAAAGAATCCTCAACCTATTATAGCAATTGGAATCCTTTGTATAATTGGCTAAACCAAAGATAGATCACCTCTAGGAAAATTAAGGCCGAGGGCCTCCGAAGCAGAGATAAAGAAAAGCACCGCCGACGATAGTTTTGAAGAAGAAAGGACCTTACAGACAGTCACAAAAAATATGGTTTTATTATAACTGTTTTCCCTACTCTTTCCCCCCCTTCCCTTCCCTTTCCCTCTTTCCTCTCTCAAGCCTTCCTCTCTTTCCCTCTTGGCCTATGCCAAGACCTGTTTGTCTTTTTGTTGTATATAATTTGTAGCTGTGTTGTTGTTTTTTAAAAGTAAAATTAATAAAGTTTTTTCTAAAAATAAATAAATAAATAAAAGATTATGATGATTGACTTTGCTTGTCAAAAAGTAGCAAAGAGGGACCACATGACTTTGGGACACAGTAATGGTCATAAATACAGACCAGTTGGCAAGCGTCTGAATTTTGATCACATGACCACAAGAAAGCTGCAAAGGTTATAACTGTGAAAACGGTCCTAAGTCATTTTTTTCAGTGCTGTTGTAACTTTGAACAATCACTAAATGAACTGTTGTAAGTCAAGGACTACCTGTAGTTTGGAAGGGAAATAAAATTTGCTTGCCTGTTACAGAGCTGGTAGGAATTAAGGATGTCTAACTCGGAAGGGTGATGACCCAAAGGGGTATGGCACAAAAGCAACAAAGTCACAAAAGTAGGTAGAGTCCCTTAAATACCTCCAACTTGGCCCCCAATATCCAGTTATCATCGGCTGGAGAAAAAAACTCTCCCAAGAACAGTTTTTAAAGGGAGGAAATGCAGTCCGAACCCAAAGTACATCTAAATTATAAATAAAAACCAACACAAACCAGCCGCAGCAATTAACGAGACAGGGCAGGATAAGGAATTGCAGACTTCAAAAGATAACGAAACACACACAATTGGGAGGATGCCAGAACCCAGATAAGACTTGACAAACAAAGATAATTCACGCTTTGCTTCCAGCAAGGTGTTGTGCGCAAACACCCTTTTTAAATCCTGTTTTTCCAGCTACAACTAATGAAGAGAATCGGCCTTTTCCTCTCCAGTAATCCACGTTGTTCCTTTCTCCGTTCCTCCCTGCGTGCCCTAGGATGAAGAGGGGGTGGCCCTGGGTCTTCCTCTGAATGCCCAGCCGCACTGTGCCCTTCCCCAGTTTCCTCCACAGCCACCAGAGCCCCACTCCCACTCCCTGTCAGCTGCTCAACCTCCCTCTCAAAATCAGTTTCCAACAGGGGCATGACAGAAGGGATTATAACAACTCGCTGCAGCCAACTGGCTACGGGACAAGAGTCACACCATGAACCATGAAAGGAAGGATGCCAAAGAAGCGACAAAACAAAACGTTGAAAATTGAAAGCCACTTCTTTACATATTTCTTTTCTTTTTCTTCATTATAATTTTCTTCTTTCTTGCACTTCTTTCTAATCTCTTTATTTAAGTTTAGTTTGCATTAGCTTTTACTACAGCAATCAAAATTCTTAATAAAGATAGATAGATGATAGATAGATAGATAGATAGATAGATAGATAGATAGATAGATAGATAAAGATAAGATAAGATAAGATAAGATAAGATAAGATAAGATAAGATAAGATAAGATAGATATAGATATACTGTAGATAGAAAGAAAAAGAATGAAACCATCCATGAGCAAACGTCATCAACCTAAGTGAAAAATTAGACTCCAACCAAGTTTGTACTTCTCTGATGGCTAATGCTGCTTCACGATGCTCTCCAGAAAGCTATGCAAATACATTCTCAGCAATATATTTACAAGAGAACTCGCATCCTGTCCAGATTTAAATTTAGCCACATATAAAAGCCATATATAGATGTTGAGACTCTGGAAAGAGTGCAGAGAAGAGCAACAAAGAGGATTAGGGGACTGGAGGCTAAAACATACGGTGAACAGTTGTAGGAATTTGGTATGCCTAGTTCAATGAAAAGAAGGACCAGGGGAGACGTGATAGCAGTCTTCCAATATTTGAGGGGTGGTCACAGAGAGGAGGAAGGGGTCAAGCTATTCTCCAAGGCACCTGAAGGCAGGACAAGAAACAAAGGATGGAAACTAATCAAGGAGAGAAGCAACTTAGAACTAAGGAGAAATTTCCTGACAGTGAGAAGAATTAACCAGTGGAACTCCTTGCCTCCAGAAGTTGTGAATGCTCCAACGCTGGAAGATTTTAAGAAGATGTTGGATAACCCTTTGTCTGAAGTGGTGTAGGTTTTCCTGCCGAAGCAGGGGGTTGGACTAGAAGACCTTCAAGGTCCCTTCCAACTCTGTATTCTATCAGCTAAACATGTTAACTATCACTTAGCGTGAACTAATGTAAGGTGTAAAAACAACAGGTGGACAAATGCAGGTACCATTTTATACTGAACCCAAGACGTGTATGTAGTCCTGGGAAGCAATCCTAGCCAATCTGTTTGGGGTGAGGGGAAAGGCATATTTATGGCTTTATATCTGAAGACAGTCTCCTTCAAATCGCATCTATACAGCCCTAATGTAGAAGTGGTTTGCCTTTAATTGCTCCCAATTTTTTTATTTTTTTATTTTGGCCTTTCCAATGTAACCTATGGCCCTGGGATTTCCTGGTGGTCTCCCATCTACCTGCTGATGAAGCTCAGCTTTTGGAGATCAATCACGTGCGCCAATATGTGTGTGTTTGTGTCTGTGTTCAACTGATGTCCTTTGATGTCCCTTTCTCTCCTTTTTTAAAAAGTTTTATTTATTTTATTAATATAATATATAAAAATTCCATTTCAATCAAACAGCGTGTTGTCTGGCTACAATTGTTTTTAGGCAATCGTAATCAAGGTGTTTACAATAACATTCATCGCAATAACATTAATACTGTAGTCTCTTTATCCTATTTTTCTAATGTCCCTTTCTCAATCTGCCTTTGTTTTTCCTTTCCAGCCTGCAATGTGACCATTCACAACCGCTGCAAAGACAGTCTGCCCAACTGTACCAAAGTCAAGCAAAAGGTGAGCAGGTAGAGGAAAAGGAGAATTGGCTGACAGGCAGGGACTGCCCCCTTTGCCCTTCCTGATTGGACCCGGGGGACTCAACTTCGGTTTTAAAAAACATTCTCAAGTTTCAAGCCCCTCTGGAAAAGCTTGAAAAATGACCCTAAAACTAAAGAAATCATACTGGCACATCTGGGGAAACCCAAATCTGAGCGTTCTGGGTTTTCCCTTCATAATTGAAAATTCAAAATCCCTCCCCTGCAGCCACAAGTCCATCCCATGGTCCAATCACCCATCGTCCCAACTGGAGACATTCCTCCAACCACTCCTTCCCAGGTGCAGAGTAACTTGTCCTTGACTTTAGGAGAAGAATGTTGTTACATCTAAACTTCCACCTCTCTATTAAATTCCCCCTCCCAAATTCCCAAATTCTAACTCAGTTGTATCTAACCTTTTTGGGCTCCCGTGACAAAAATTGTGCGTGCGCTTGCATGCTTGCACTTGTGTGCCAGCACCCAGAAGGCAATGCACACACCCCCATTCCCCCTACGCATGTGCCCACAATCACCCACCCACCCAACCCCGTCACCCCCTTACCTGCACTGCGCCTCACAGCTGATTTTCGGCCAGTCTGAGACCTTTTCGGCTTCCCAAAGGCTTGAGAAAGGCTTCTGCAGGCTTCTGCAAGCTTTGCAGGCCAAAAACTAGCCCTGTTTCGTCACTTCCTGTTTTTCGAAAAATACTGGAAGTAACTAAACGGGGCTAGATTTCGGCCTACAAAGCTTGTAGAAGCCTGCAGAAGCCTTCCTCAAGCCTTTGGGAGGCCGAAAAAGGCCTCAAACCAGCCAAAAATCAGCTGTGAGGTGCACACATGCACAGTGAGGTAAGTTTGCCTGCAGCTCGTGTGCCGGCAAAATGGCTCTGTGTGCCACCTGTGGCACACGTGGCATAGGTTCACCATTACAATTCTAACTAAAATATAGCTTCCAAAGCTGACAAAGGCCAACCTTCCTTTGGCTGACCATTGGAGAGTGCCAGGATGAAGAAAAGGCTCTGTAATTCATTTGGCAATTCACATAATTTATTTTTAAAAAAAGATAATCTCTGTCCGGGAGCTTCCAAGAATCCAGGAGGAACAAGGGCTGAAAGACAGGCTGAGCTTGAGAGAGTTTACTTCTACAATATATCTACAATACTTCTACAACCCATGGAACAGAAGTTGCCTTCAGAAGTTGTGGGAGCTTCATTCCTGGAAGCTTTCAAGAAGAGACTGGATTGCCCATCTGTCAAAAATGGTGTAGGGTCTCCTGCTTGGGTAGAGGGTTGGACGAGATGACCTACAAGGCCCCTCCCAACTCTGTTTAATCTACTGTATTAAAATGTTAATATTTTATGAAAGACAGAAATTTCAAGAAGGGCTATTTCTCTTCCTACGATTAATTGATTATTTGTTTAATGGTATCCCCCCTTTTTACAAATAACTCAGTGTGGTGAGCATATCCAACATATCTTCCTCCTCCTATTTTCTCCACAACAATAACTCTGTTGGGTTGGTGGGGGAGGGAAGGAGAGGTGGGGGGTGTGTGGTCCCAAAGTCACCCAACCAGCTTTCATGGCTCATCCCTGAATTCCTTGAAAAAGCATGCCTGAAAAATAGACAAGGGATTTCCAAGCTTCTTGATTTGAGTTATGTCATTTTTGATGACTTTTTAAATGTCTTCTTTCTTTATTCTGTCGCCGCCCCCTGCAGCAGCAAAAGGCGGCCTTGCTGAAGAACAGTTCGGCATTGCAGACGGTGTCCCTCAGGAATAAAAGTGAGTGGTGCTGGGAAGTCCAGCGAAAGCAGGGAACAATTTCCTCTCTTTGAAACAAGACTGTTGTACAGGTAGCCCTCAACTTAGGTAGTCCCAACTGTTCTGACCACGGCTTCCTGAGACCATAATTAAGCACACACATTAGTTAAAACAACTCTTGTTTTATTTCAACGCTGGGAATTATTTTCATTCCCAGCCTGTAATGAGTCCCAAACAGTTCCTCAAGATAAGCACCCACCTTTCTCTCCTTTGAGTTGCAGCCAACAACTAAAGTGCCAAATGAACTGTAAAAAACCGAAGTCCACACAGAGCTTCAAGGTTGAATCCGAACAGAGTGAAGAACTTTGCTTCCTGCAAAGGTTTCTCTACCTTTGCCTGTTCTTTATACCTTATGGGAGGGGCAATCACCTCCCAGCCTTACTCCCTTTTGTCTTAACTGTTCATGCCTTCTAGCAGCTCTGCGCGCGCACACACTGGGAACAGGCTCCCCTTGCTCCTCTGCCTCACTACTGCCAGACTCCGGAGGCTCCAGAGTCAGCACCCCACTCCCGGATGGTCCTGGCCCCATCTCTGCATAGGACCCAGGACCCTTGTCCGAATCCTCTCCAGACTCCCAGACTGGTCCCCGTTCTTCCCCACTGTCCGACTCCACTGCCGTCTGCACGGGCTGCAGGCGAACCACCACACCAACAGAGCCCCAAATTTATGTTGCTAAGGAAGAGTAAGTAAAGTAAGCTAAAGCCAGTAAAAACTCGCTTATATTTGTAGTTAAGTGTGTTTGCAACGCCCCATTTTACGACTTTTCTCACCACTTCTATTAAGGGAATCCCTGCAATTGTCAAATTAGCGACACGGTTGTTAAGTGAACCTGGCTTTCCCCCATTGACTTTGCTTGTCAGAAGGTCACAAAAGGGGATTGCATGACCCTGGGACACTGCCACCGTCGTAAATGCGAGTCAGTTGCATCCGAATGTAAATCACGTGATGATGGGGGGAAGGCTGCAAGGGTCGCAAGTGCGAAAAAAGTCCCTTTTTTCAGTGCCATTGTAACTTTGAACGGTCGCTGAGTGAACTGTTGTAAGTCAAGGACTACCTGTATATCAACTCTTTATTATGGCCATAGGCCAACATAAGAAGGGTGGGATACAAACTGTCATTTTAAAAACGAAGAAATGTAAAATAGAAGAAGAAGAATGGAGTTTGATTTACATTCTCCAACTTGCATCCCTTTTAAAAAATGGGAAATTGGGCCTTGAATTCCCTTCTCATCAAGCTCTCGAGATATCTTGACAAAACTCTTGAATATCAGGCTGTCTTTCCCTTTTCTGAGTTGCTCTGCTTGGCTCCAGAGAGGGGGGGAAAGGGTTCTAGGTTCCCTCGAGCCGTAGAACTTTTCTTAATGGCTATCCAAGGGTATTTTCTTCCTCAGTTTGAAAAATGCGAAACGGCTGAGTTTCAAAACAACAGAATGTGGCCTTCTAGCCAGAGGTGGGATTCAAAAAAATTTAATTACCGGTTCTGTGGGCGTGGCTTGGTGGGCGTGGCAGGGGAAGGTTACTACAAAATCTCCATTCTCTCCCCACCTTACTGACCTGCTTTCCAGCTCCATTCTCCTGTTCAGGGCAACCAAAGGAGACCCAGCCGATCAGCTGGGACTCAATGGGAGGCGGAGAAGAGATGGGGGTGGTGGGGCCAGTCAGAGGCGGTATTGGCCGGTTCTCCAAACTACTCAAAATTTCCACTACCGGTTCTCCAAAACCACTCAGAACCGGCTGAATATCATCTCTGCTTCTAACCTCTCACTGCATGTCTATCCGTATTTTTTAGCCATCACAAGGGAACGTCCCAATTCTGCCATTTACCCATCTGAGAGTTTTCGGCAGACCTTGCTGGGATCCCGCAGAGGCCGCCCCACCTTGTCGCTTTCCAAAAGTGTCTCCACTACAAACATTGCAGGGTAAGTTAAAAAAAAATAAAGATGATTTGTCTATGAAATTCAGGGAAAACACGTCTATAGACTGCTCCAGAAGTTGTAGGAACTGGATGTGTGTAGCCTAACAAAGAGAAGGGCTGGGGGTGATATCATAGCAGTATTTATGGGGCTGTCACAGAGAAGAGAGGGTCAACTTATTCCCCAAAGTGCCTGAGAGCAGGACAAGAACTAACAGTGGAAGCTTATCAAAGAAAGATCCATCCTAGAACTAAGGAGACATTTCCTGACAGTGAGAACAATTAGCCAGTGCAATGGCTTCCTTCCAGAAATTGTGGCTGCTCCATCATTGGAGGCTTTTAAGAAAAGATTGGACAGCCAGTCCAGAATGGTATAGGGTCTGCTGCTTGAGCAAGAGGTTGGTCTAGAAGATCTCCAGGGTCCCTCCCAACTCTATTATTCTGTTGGAATGCAGGGACTGGATGCTAAAACATATGATGAACGGTTGCAAGAACTGGGCCTGGCTGGACTAGGGAAGAGAAGGACCAGGGGAGAAAGGAGAGCAGTCGTCCAATACTTGAGGGGCTGCCCCAGAGGGGAGGGGGTCAAGCTACTTTTTAAAGCACCTGAAGGCCAGACAAGGAAGAATGGGTGGAAATTCATCAAGGAGAGATTCAACGTGGAAATAAGGAGGAATTTTCTGACAGTGAGAGCAATCAACCGATGGAGCAGAAGTTGCCTTCGGAAGTTGTGGGAGCTTCATCACTGGAGGCTTGCAAGAAGAGACTGGACTGCCCAGAAATGGTGTAGGGTCTCCTGCTTGGGGGGGCTTGACTAGATGACCTACAAGGTCCCTTCCAACTCTATTAATCTGCGTAGCTCACCTCCAACTGGTGTCCTCCAGAACATTTGCCAGTTGACAGGAGAGGATAAAATTGTCCACTGCATGTCGAAAAGATAGCTAGCAATGTCAATCCCTCGAATTTTGCTTTCCTTTTCAGAACGTTCAACGATGAATCCCCTCTGGGCATCCGGAGAATCCTTTCTCAGTCCACCGACTCCCTCAACATGCGCAACCGAACCTTGTCTGTAGAATCCCTCATTGATGAAGGTGAGGAGAGGAGGATTCAGATACAAGCAACTGTGTTTATTTGCATGAGCTTCAAGGGCATCCATAGAAATAGTTCAGAAGATGCCGGAGGCATCACTCTGGGTTTTCCTCCCCCCCACCCCCCACCCCCCACACTAGAGGAAAACAGGTGAAATCTAAAATTGGAAAGATCAGTTGAAGCCACCTGGTCCACCATCTGATCAGTGCAGGAAGCCCAATGAAAGCATCCCAAACAGGAGGCTTCCCTGCCTGTGCCCGGATAGGAGAACTTGCCATCTTTCTGGTCCCTGATTCCTCCATAAAACAATCGTTACTGGTGGTGGTGGGGGAAACTTCCAAAAATACATTGGGATCTGGCATTTATTTATTGGTGCATTTATAAGCCTCTTCAAGGCTGCTTTTTTATTTTTAATAATTCAAGGCTGCTTTAAGCAATGTCCAAAAGCTGCAACTCTTACACTCAGAGTAGCATACAGTAACAGAAATGCAACATAAAAAAAGAAATAGAACAGCAATTACAATTAAGACAACATTCCGACTGTTACAGCATTCAAGACCCAAAGGCTTTCCAGATCCCCAAAGTTTTACAAGCTTCCAGAAGGCTCCAGGAAAGTAGGAACTTCTCTTTGGGGTCAAACTCTTCCAGCCCCAAGGCTCAGTTCAGCACATTCTCCTTGTTCCTCTAACATTCACTCACTCACTCATTCACTCACTCACTCATTCATTTAATGTTTATCTCATTTTAATCACTTTGTAAGTAACTCAAGATGGTAGACATACCTAATACTTTTCCCTCCTCCCATTTTCCCCACATGAAGTGAGTTGGGCTGAGAGAGAATAACTGATCCAAAGTCACCCATCTGGTTTTCATACTTAAGGCAGGACTAGAACTCCCTGTCTCCTTGTGATGGGCCCAAAGTCACCCAGCCAGCTTTTACGTCTATGGTGGGACTAGAACTCACCGTCTCCCAGTTTTCTAGACCAGCACAACTACACAAAACCGTCTCACTTCCTGTAACTTCAAGTCCTTATTGTGTGCTTGCGATCGTCTCTGCATGGAACATTTTCATGTTTGAAGACAGATGTAAATTATTTACCTCCTTCAATCACTTTTTCTCAGATTTTTCCATCTCTCTTGATAAGATCAATCCTCTGTTACTCTTCTCTGAACCTGCTCAGTTTGGTCTGAATCTTCCCTGACATTTGGAACCCAAAATCGGATAGCGGGCTTGAATGGAGAACAGACAAATCCAGAATCAGTGGAAAGTCTTTCTTCCTTTGACGCTGAAATGCAGGTGTTGCAGACCCAAAGGACCCTACCCCCAAGAGGCAACTGGACTTTCCAGTGGCATTTCTTGGAAGCATTCACCAAACATATCAACTCTGTGGACAGATACATCAAATTCACATGGGAAGATGCTAAGGAAAATAATGTAGCTTTCTTGACCAAGGCTTCCTGAGACCGTAATTAATCATGCACTTAGTCCAGACAACTCTCTTTTTATTTCAAAAGCTGGGAATTATGTTCATTCCCAGCCCGTAATGAGTCCCTAACAGTCTCTCGAGATAAGCACCCACCTTTCTCTGCTTTGAATTGCTGCTAACAACTAAAGTGCCAAATTAACTGTAAAAAGCCAAACGGAGTACACACAGAGCTTCATGGTTTAATCCGAACAGAACAAACAAGGTTGCTTCCTGCAAAGACTCATGTCCCTTTGCTGCTCCTTTATACCTTACAGTATGGGAGGGGCAATCACCTCCAAGCCTTACTCCTGAGTCGCCCATTTTGTCTCAGCTGCTCTTGCCTTCTAGCAGCTGTGCGCGCACACATACTGGGAACAGGTTCCCCTTGTTCCTCTGCCTCACTGCTGCCAGATTCTGGAGGCTCCGGAGGTAGCACCCCACTCCCAGATGGTCCTGGCCCCATCTCTGCATCGGACACAGGACCATCGTACGAGTCCTCCCCAGACTCCCAGACTGGCCCATGTTCCTCCCCACTGTCCGACTCTGCTGCCATCTCCGCAGGCTGGCGGCAGACCACAACAACATTAAAGAAGACAGAAGCCTTAACATTAATTTAAACCAGAAAGTCCAGTCGCCTTTTTGAAAAAAGAAAAGAAAAACACCTTTGGGACAGCCATGACCTGGATGAGTGACAATCTCCATAGGTGGAGATACAAAACAAACACAGTCACAAAAACCTGGTGAAGCCCCTTTTATTCCTTCACTTTGCTTCCAAGCTCCAAATATCCTTGACGGAAGACAAAAAACTCCCACACAAACAGTTACAAGAAGGAGGGGAAAAGCATCACAAACCAGGCAAGATAAGGGCTTGAAGACGTCCACAGATAACAGAACACACACTGGGAAGGACGTCAAACTCAGGAACCATAAACTGGAGATATTTCCACACTTTGTTTCCAGCATTCGCCCGTACGCATGTCCGTCCTCTTATCCAGTCGTCACAGTTGCAGCCCATGAAGAGGATCAAGGCCCTCTCCTCCCCTGTAGACCAGTCTCTCCCTTATCCTCTCCTCCCTGTGTGCCCTAGGATAAAGAGGGGATGGGCCTGGGTCCTCCTCTGACTGCCCAGCCAGCCTCTGCCCTTCCCCAGCCTCTTCCACAACCTCCGGAGCCACACTTCCACTCCCTGTCGTCTGTTCCTCCTCTCCCTCAGCGTCAGTCTCCAACAGGGGCATGACACTTCCGTTACCTTTCTATGCATCTGCATCACACCTTTGCTTCTTATTCAGTTTTCCAGCCCAGGATTATTCCTGTATAGCTGTGTGTCTTTGGTGAAGAACTCTACATTTGCCTCTCTTTTCATTCCCTTCTGCTTACTTTCAACCCCTTCATCTAATGAGATTGTTTTGAACTTTCTTTCCGTCTTCGAGAGAATGAGAAAAAGTCTGTTCCAGGAAGAGAACGGATAGGTGATGCAGAGCGATATTGCAGCAGAAGACTTGGCAGAAGACCCAGGGAAGGGCTGTGGGGAAAAAATAGAAGGTGGCAGTGGTGGTATCTATAGAAACAACAGCGCATCGAAATCTCGTTGGCTTATTTCAGTTTTAATTTCAGCAGCTTAGAATCCTAGCTTTTATTTTTTTTTCTCAATATTTTTTATTGTTCTTTTCCAACTTTAAAACATGTTGATCTTAATTTTCACAGTACTGTGTCATCATTATTATACAAATTGTTTTGCAAACCCATCTACATTGGTACATCTTTATATACATTTATATATTTTTATCTGTAACTTTCTTATTTCATCTTTATTTCTCTTATTCAACCAATTATCCCAAATGTCATAATACTCTGACTCTTCTTTCTCTTTTAGTTTTATGGTCAATTTATTCATTTCAGCACAATCTATAGAATCCTAGATTTTAGAAGGGACCCTGTGTTCAGAACATCCCCAAGCGAAGATTATCCAACTTTTGCTGGATCTTCTTTCTGTCTAGCCGTCATCTCCAACTGCTCTTACATTCCCAATACTGTGTACAGGTAGTCCTTGACTTACGACCACAATTGAGTCCCCGAATGCCTGTTGTTAAGTGAGACATTCATTAGATGAGTTTTGCCCCATTTTACGACCTTTCCTGCCACAGTTAAGTGAATCACCGCAGTTGATAAGTTAGTCACACGGTTGTTAAGTGAACCTGAGTTGCAAAAGGGGATGAAGGTCGCAAAAGGGGATGACGCGACCTTGGGACACGGCGACGATCATAAGTATGAACCAGTTGCCAAGTGCCTGAATTTTGATGACATGATTAAGGGGAGAGGCTGCAAAGATTGTAAGTGTGAAAAATGGCCACAAGTCACCTTTTTCAGTGCCATTTGAATGGTCACTAAATGAACTGTTGTATGTCGAAGACCACCTGTACCTGTATGTCGAAAACACTGCCATGATTCACCATGTTGCCTTTTCTCAAATCCACACATCCCTGGCTCCCACAATCCCTCCTTTGTCAACTTAAAAAAAAATACTCCTTTGGTCTTTTTACCTGCCAGCAGAAAGGGAGTGGGGGGGAAAGCAGTGCATTCCTTAAATGCCTCAGATAATCGCCTTGGCAGCCGAAGCTGTTGGCACACAAGATTATTACTGGAGCGCATGATTGATGACTCTGGCTATGGATGGTTCCCATTGGAAATATACATCCAGGGGGTGGGGGGAAGACCAGGGTCAAGGGGGAAATGAATGATCTATTTTAGTGTTGGCTGCACCCAGCTAATGCCGACATGGCCAGTCCTAATGAATCATTTTTTTTACTTTGAGAGATGCAGCTAGAGACTTAGGATTTGAATGGGGGTGGATTTGCTGGAGCCCTAACATCCTTCTTGCAAGACTCAGTCTCCAGGCCATCAATCATCTTTGTTCCGCTCAGCCTGCCTTCCAATCTCGACAAGATTCTTAGAATTGATCGCGTTAATCAATACTTTTACAGATCAGATCTATCACTGACTTAAAAGATAAACCAGATCTCAGTTATCCTCTGCAGATTTCCAGCCTCCTCTCCACCAACCGCTCTGCACCTCCTCCAGAAATGCAGAAATAGAATATTTCCTCGTTGATGTAACTGAGGCAGACACATTTGCTGTCTGATTCTTGGTTGTTTTTCTTTCATCAGCTAAGTTGGCTTTTCGTGCAGCTTAGGATCCGGGTCCTCCTGGACAAGGAGGAAAAATGCAGAGCCAGAGAATCCTTATGGCTTTTTCCTGAAATCTGGAAATATATGGCTTTATCCTGAAATCCCCAGATAGACAGGGGCATTTAGTGGAAGAGGGGAGGGCTTAGAAAAATTAACATTATTGGGAAGCTCCCAGCCTGGCAGAGAGGAGGGATCAAGCGGGTAACTAGTCTGGAGTCACTGCACAACTTGAAAATGACCAGGGTCAACTCCCCTTAAATTCCATGGAGCCTCTTTGTTCCCAAGAGAAGGCTGCCTTCTCTAGGGAGATTCCTGTACTATAGGTAGAAAATAATAAAGTAGTGAGCTTGAACTCTGCACAAGTGGGTACATCTGACAAAATGATGGTTGCACCCGTTCAATTATACCACCCCACTTTTTTTGGCTTTGATGTATATTTGCAAGCTGGATAAGTTTCAAGCATCACCCAAAACTTTGGTTTTGAGTTTTACCAATGAGGTTTGTTGTTATCGAAATGGCTAGTTGTTGTTTCTTCTTCCTCCTCCTCCTCCTCCTCCTCCTCCTCCTCCTCCTCCTCCTCCTCCTCCTCCTCCTCCTCCTCCTCCTCCTCCTCTTCTTCTTCTTCTTCCTCCTCCTCCTCCTCCTCCTCCTCCTCCTCCTCCTCCTCCTCCTCCTCTCCTTCTCCTTCTTCTTTCGATCATATTGGCGATCCTATTTTGATCAACAGCCTCACAAAATGAGCTGCTGAGTTTTGTCCAAACCGGCCCCTTAGATTTTGAAGCCATGAGGTTCTTCTTCTTCTGCCTGGACCTCATTTGCCTTCCATCATTCCCTGGAGGATTAAGTGAAGTAGGCCGTATTTTTCCGGGTGTCGCATCCCATGTCCAAAATATTCTAACTCTCTCTTTTTAATGCTTTCGACGATTTCCCTTGGCTTTCCCAGACAGCTGATCACCTCCTCCTTTCTGATTTTGTCAACCCAGTTTATAGGTAATGGCTGCCTGTAATTCCACATTTCAAATGCTTCTAGTCTCTTCAAGTGGCTTTCTATCATAGACCAACTTTCTACTCCATAGAGCAGGATAGAAAAGACATAGCATCATCTGACAAGCCTGGTTTTCAATCTTAGGATTATGTCATGACTGCAGAAGACCTTTATACTAGTTTATACTACGATGTAAAAGTAAGAAGTTGGGGTTTGACGCATCTTATTCTTCTGCACCAAAGGGAGTTGGAAGCCAATGCCTTTTCTTTCTTTCTCCCCCGTTTTCCTAAACCTTTCCCTTCCCTTTTGTGTTTTTGTATTTTGTATGATAAATTAATTTAAAAAATAAAATAAAACTGACATTTAAGTTTCAAGCATTTCCTGGCTATTAAGGAGTGGCAGGATCCTTTTCTTCGAACGCCCCTGGTTTTTGCTTTCTCTTCGATGCAGCCTCATTCTCCCTTCAGTGCCCACCGGTAGTCCTCGACTTATGAGGACTTATAAGTGAGTTCGGTCCCATTTTTCAACCTTCCTTGCCTCCGTTCTTAAGCGAATCACCGAAGCTGATAAGTCAGTAGCACAATTGTTAAGACAATCTGGCTTCCCCATTGGTTTTGTTTGTCAGAAGGTCGCAAAAGGAGACCTTAGGGACACAGCAATGGTCATAAATATGAGTCAGTTTCCAAGTGCCTGAATTTCAATCACATGATCTTGGGGATGCTACAAAGGTGGTAGGGTGTGAAAAACGACCCTAGGTCCCTTTCTCCAGCACCGTTGTAACTTCAAACGATCACTAAACTAACTGTCGTAAGTTGAGGACTATCTGTACACCCCTGTCATGCCCTTATTGGAGTCTGATTCTGAGGGGGAGATTGAGCAGCTGACAGGGAGTGGGAGTGGGGCTCTGGTGGCTGTGGAAGAGACGGGGGAAGGGCACAGTCCAGCTGGGCAGAGCAGGGGATAGGTGAAACGAGGGACAAGGAATTCAGAGGAAGACCCAGGGCCATCCCCTCTTCATCCTAGGGCATGCAGGGAGGAACAGAGAAAGGAGCAACATGGCTTACTGGAGAGGAAAGGGCTCTGATCCCTTTCATGAGTTGCAGCTGGGAGAACAGGATATAAGAGGGGCATTTACACACAGCTCCTTGCTGGCAGCAAAGCGTGCTTGTCTTTGTGGAGGCTTATCTGGGTTTTGGCATCCTCCCAACTGTGTTATCCTTTGGAAGTCTGCAATTTATCATCCTGGCCTGCCATGTTAACGATTTCAGTGTGGTTTGTGTTGTTGTTTTTATTTCTAATTATCTTTACTTTGGGTTCGGACTGCATTTACTTTCTTCGTAGACTGTTTTTGGAAGAGTTTGATCTCCAGCCAAGGATAATTAGACATTGGGGCCCAAGTTGGAGGCATTCAAGGGAATTTATTCTACTTTTGTGACTTTGTCAATTTTGTGTCACAGGTCATCACAGCACCCTTGATCTTTCTTCCCTCAGGAGCTGAAGGCCTTTACAGCCAGTTGATGTGCGACTTTGAGATGGACGAGAAGGATTTCGAGGCTGATTCCTGGAGTCTGGCCGTGGACAACAGCTTCCTGCAGCAGCACAAGAAGGAAGTCATGAAGCGGCAAGATGTCATTTATGGTGAGCTCCCCCCTCGGGGCCCCCTCCCCAGCGATGGAGGCCAGGCTGGATAGCTTCTGAGGTCCCTTCCAGCACTATGCTGATTGAAACTTACCAAGGAGAGAAGCAATCAGGGGTGGGATTCTATCAGTTCGCACCTATTCTCTAGAACTGGTTGTTAACATTCTAGGCAGTTCAGAGAACCGGTTGTTAGAAGAAATTACTGGGCTAATCCTGTAAGGAAGGCAGGAAGGAAACATTCTGGTGTTGCTTACAGAAACTGCATCTCTGTTAACCCTTATTACGTTCTTGGCAGGACTAGACTTCCTGTCTCAGGAACTTCTCTGGAGTTTTTTTCCCCTCCTTTGCTGGTACTTTGCTGCTTGTGTGGAGTGACCATTCCAAGTTACAATGGCACTGAAAAAAGTGGCTTATGACCGTTTTTCACACTTACGACTGTTGCAGCATCCCCACAGTCATGAGAGGCCAGGCGAGGAGATGCGTGCCTCAATGTGAGTGATATTGAGTTGGCCATGCCCAGCCAATCACATGATCACCAAGCCACGCCCACCAACTAAGCCACGCCCACCCCTGGAAGCAACCTAGAACTGAGGAAAAATTTCCTGACAGTGAGAACAATTAACCAGTGGAACAACTTGTCTCCAGAAGTTGTAAATGCTCCAACAGCGGAAGTTTTTAAGAAGAGATTGGACAACCGTTGGTCTGAAATGGAATACTATAGGGCTTTCCTGCCTGAGCAGGGGGTTGGACTAGAAGACCTCCAAGGTCCCTTCCAACTCCGTTATTCTGTTTTCAGGACACGCTGCTGTTACTCCGTCATGAGATTCTATCCTGTCCTCCCTTTTGGGCGGCTCTGGACCTCCAGCCCAGCCCCCATTTGTTCCCTAGCCTAGTCTCTTTCTCCCGTCTATCCCTGCAGAGCTGATCCAGACGGAGCTGCATCACGTCCGGACCCTGAAGATCATGAGCAACCTCTTTCGGAAGGGGATGCTGGAAGACCTGCAGATGGACTCCTCGGTGGTGCAGAGCATGTTCCCCTGTGTGGATGAGCTCAGCGAGATCCATGACGGCTTCCTGGCCCGCCTTCTGGAACGGCGGAAGGAATCTCTGGCTGACGGCAGCAGCAAGAATTTTGTGATCAGCCGCCTGGGAGACATCCTGATCCAGCAGGTACCGGAAGGAGTATTTTTGCAAAGAGCCCCTTCCCGTGCCTCCTTCCCCACCCCTCATTTCTTACTATTTATTTATATCAGTGGTGGGATTCCAAAAGTTTTGCCACCAGTTCAGTGGGCGTGGCTTGGTGGGGGTGCTGTGCGCGCATGCACACACTTTGTGTGCGTGCACGCACAAACCATGCACTTTGCACAGGCACAGAGGGGTTCTGACTCACCTCTTGCAAGCCTGCATGATCCCGGTCGCTTCAGCAGCTGCCGCGCAGCACTGTGCTATGCTCAGAGAGATCTATGGTTGAGTTGGCTCCATCATCTGAGCTGATCTTTCATTTGGCCGTCTCCTCTGCTGTGCCGCGCAAAGCAGCTGCGCATCAAAAGCAGAGGATACAGATGAGTTATGGGAGCCTGGCCAGGTAGGTGAGCCCAACAGCAGAGCGGTGGAGAGAACCAGTTCAGTCTCGGCTGCTCATCGGCGCTGCCGGCTCGGCAGAACCGGGCCAAACCGGTAGAATACCGCCACTGATTTATATCCTGCCCAGTGGTGGGATTCAATCGGTGTAACAACCGGTTTGGTGAGTACACGCTTCGTTCGACCGGTCCCAGCTGACTGAATCCCACCCCTGATCCTGCCTGTGTTATTATTTTATAAACAAAAGCAGCAAACATATCTAATAGAGGTAGTCCTCGACTTACAACAGTTCGTTTAGTGGCTGCTCAAAGTTGCAACGGTACTGAAAAAAGGGATTGACGACTACAGCGTCACATGATCAAAATTTAGGTGCTTGGCAACTGGCTCATTTTTGTGACGGTTGCAGCACCCTGGGGTCATGTGATCCGCTTTTGCGACCTCCTGATGAGCAAAATCAATGGGGAAATCGGGTTCCCTAAACAATTGTGTTATAATTGAACAAGTGCAGCCATTCACTTAACCACTGTGGCAAGAAAGGTTGTAAAATGCGGCAAAACTCAATACATGGTTCACTTAGCAACAGAAAGTTTGGGATCAATTGTGGTCATAAGTTGAGGACTACCTGTAGCCCTTCCTCCTTTTATTTTTCCTACAACAACAACTATGTGAAATGTGTTGGCCGGAGAGATGGTGACTAGCGCAAAATCACCCAGCCAGCTCTCAGGTGTAAAGCAGAACTCACCCTCACCTGGTAATTGGCCTCAAATCACCCAGTCAGCTTTCATGATTAAGACAGAACTAGAACTTAACATCCCCTAGTAATTGGCCTCAAATCACCCAGTCAGCTTTCATGGTTAAGACAGAACTAGAACTCACCCTCACCTGGTAATTGGCCTCAAATCACCCAGTCAGCTTTCATGATTAAGACAGAACTAGAACTCACCCTCACCTGGTAATTGGCCTCAAATCACCCAGTCAGCTTTCATGATTAAGACAGAACTAGAACTTACCATCTCCTGGTAATTGGTCCCAAATCACCCAGCCAGCTTTCATGCCTAAGGTGGAACTAGAGCTCACCATCTCCTGGTTTCTAGTTTGGTGCCTTTGCCACTAGACCAAGCAATGCTGCCTTCCAGTTTTCAGGCCCCGCTGCCGAGCAGATGAAGAAGGCCTACTCAGAGTTCTGCAGCCACCACACCAAAGCCGTTAAGCTTTACAAAGAACTCTTCACTCGGGACAAGCGGTTCCAGCAATTCATCCGGGTAAGACCTTTCCCCGTTTCTCCTGCATCCTTTCCCTTCTCCCCAGCCTCTTTCTGCACCGGCCTTCAGGGGTCACAAACCAGAGGAACCCTTCTGCATCATCTCCTGCCTTCTCCTACCTGGCAGCAGTTATTTTTACCTGCCTGCCTGCCTGCCGTCCTGCTTGCAAACCACCTGGGAATTCTCCCAGTGATTTGGCTGTGGGAAGCCAACCAGAAGCTGCCTCCCCTGTAACCCTGTCATCCAGTTAACGTCAGCAATTGGGACTGCAGAGGTTACTAAGTGAGTCAACCATCCCACTCAGTCATCTAGCAAAGTGTTGTGGTTCGCCCGCAGCCCGTGCAGACGGCAGCGGAATCGGACAGTGGGGAAGAACGGGGACCAGTCCGGGAGTCTGGAGAGGATTGGACGAGGGTCCTGCATCCGATATAGGGATGGAGCCAGGACCCTCTGGGAGTGGGGTGCTGCCTCTGGAGCCTCCAGAGTCTGGCAGCAGTGAGGCAGAGGGGAGCCTGTTCCCAGTGCGCGTATGCACAGAGTTGCCAGAAGGCAAGAACACTTAAAAGACAAAAGGGGAGACTTGGGAGTAAGGCTGGGAGGTATAAAGGACAGGCAAAGGTGACAAAACCTTTGCAGGAAGCAAAGTCATTTGTTCAGTTCAGTTCAGATTCATTCTTGAAGCTCTTTGTACTTCAGCTGTTTTTTTTTCTAGTTCATTTGATACTTCTCTTATTGGTAGAAGAAAGGTGGGTGCTTATCTCGAGGGACTGTTTGAGATTCATTACCGGCTGGGAATGAAAACAATTCCTAGCGTTGCAATAAAACAAAACTTGTTTTTAAAATAAGTGTGTGCGTAATTACGGTCTCAGAAGCCTTGGTCAGAACACAAAGACTCCAGAAAATTTGTTTTTGCTAAAAGTATACTGAAGTTTAAGTGGTTACAGAAGTAGCAAAGCTGAATCTGAAGTTTCCCGGGCAGACAATGCAAAGTAAATTTTGCTCTTTCCTCCGGACCATCCCCCTGTTCTCTGCGAATGTCCAAACAGGTGCTTGTCTATTGTTCAGGTAACAAGTGTTCAATTCCCAGCTCTGCATACTGATGGTTGACCTTGGCTGGCTGGAGCTTCTCACAAGGCTCAGGTGGCTTCCACGCCCCACCCCCCCTTCTTCCTTACATTCCAATCCCTCCCAATCCTGTTGATAATGTCAGGCTGTCAGCTCATGAAGCTTGGATAGTCGAGAGGCAGCCACGATAGCATCTCTTACTGACCGAAATTCCAATCCCACTCGAGGGCTACCTGTAGCCATACGTACAACCTTTTCAGGGTTTGTGGATTTCCTCATTTTATAGCCATGACCGAAGCTTTGCGGCTCAGATTTGGCATGAGATCGATGGGTGAGATGTGTACAGACATGTGCTGCTGCCTATCTTGCGGAGGTATTCTAGATGATAACCCTTCCACCCATTTCCTTGATGTTTCCAGAGATTTTCACGCTCATCGGTGCTTCGGCGGCATGGGGTGCAAGAATGCATTCTCCTCGTCACCCAGCGCATCACCAAATATCCCGGGCTCATTGATCGAATCCGGCAAAATTCCAAAGGTACCAGAGAGAGGGTGGGGCACAGGTGATCTTTTAGGGTATGGTTATTTAAAAAAAATTCATCAACAGTTAATAGCTATGACACCAATTCTTCAAATTTGTACTATGGACTGTTTCTATCACCTAAGAAATGAATTTCTAGTTCTTAAATCATGGAATATGCACAGTATGTCTCTCTGTGTGTGTGTATGTGTGTGTATATGTGATACGTGTATGTGTGTAGTATACTGTGTGTGTGTGTGTGTAGAGGTTAAGTGAAACATTACACTAATCTTCAAGTCCCTCTGTTAAACCATCTGATATTGTATTTGGCACATAAAAAGTCCACAAACGGTTTCCACTCTCTTATAAAGTTGTCCAGTCCATTATTTCTAGCAAGATCACTAAGGGGGAATCCCTTTGTGTTGACCCAAAGGGGCGTGGCACAAGGGCAACACAGTCAGATAAACAGTAGGAGTCCTTTTATCAGCTCCAACTTTGCCCCCAATGTCCTGGTTACCTTCTGGCTGGAGAAAAAAACTCCCAGGAACAGCCTTTGGCTGCAGGGAATCAAGTCCAAAACATGGTCAACAAAAACTGGAACTATAAGTCCAGTCAAGGCAAGAGGAGGTCATCAGTCTGGCAGGGCAGGAGCAAGAATTCCAGACGTGAAGGAACGGCTGTAATTCATCACAGTTGGGAGGATGCCAGGAACGCTGATAAGCAAAGTCAATACAAGATAAACCCACGTTTGTTCCCAGAAGACACCGCTCTCAGCTGCCTTTCCTTTAAACTGTCTTCCCAGATGTGACTAATGAAGGAAATCAGGGCCCTTCCCTCCCCCATAAGTCACACAACCCACATTGCTCCCTTCTCTGTTCCCCCTTGCGTGCCCTAGGATGAAGAGGGGTTGGGTCTGGGTCTTCCTTTGAATTCCTTCTGCCTTGCTCTACCTCTCCCCTGCTCTGCCCAGTCAGACTTTGCTCTTCCCCAGTTTCCTCCACAGCCAACAGAGCAACATTCCCTGTGTCAGCTGTTTGTCTTCCTCCTTGGATTCAGACTCCCGATGGGGACGTGACACCCTTGGAGTGCTTCAAAAGCCGTTTGTCTGCCCTTCTGGGCTGAGCAGCTGCCTCTGAGTTGCCTGCAAATGTGGTTTCCCCTCCTCTCCCTTCCATTCCTTTCCCAGACTCTCCATGAATTCGCTAATGTTCTCTTTCTCCCCCTCCCTTCCCCCAGGGAATGAAGTAGACCAGAAAGATCTGAGCACAGCTCTGTCTCTGGTCAAAGACCTCATCTCCACCGTCGACCAGGAAGTGCACAATCAGGAGAAGAACGCACGGCTGCAGGAAATCTACAGCCGGGTGGACGGCCGGACCAAGGCCTACCTGCCCTCGGAGCGGGGGCCCTTCAGCAAGGAGGAGATGCTGCGACGGAAAGTTGTCCATGACGGCTGCATGCTCTGGAAGACCCCCACAGGACGCTTCAAAGGTGCAATGGCGGTCTTGCTTGAGTGGCAGGGAAATCCCTTCCGTGGTTTTAGTCTCTGAACGAAGGAGGGGCAAGTTCTGCACAATGATCAGGCAAATTGACGCAGGTGGCCCTTGACTTAACGGCCACAATGGAGCCCCAAAATTTCTGTTGTTGAGTGAGATGTTTGTTAGGGTGAATGTCGCTCTGTTTTTAAGACCTTCCTTGCCACAGTGGTTAAGTGAATCAGTGCAGTTGATCAGTCAGTACCCTGGTTGTTAAGTAAATTACTGGACTTCATAAGTTAGCAACCCGGTTGTTAAGTGAATCTGGCTTACCATGACTTTGCTAGGCAGATGGTCACAAAGGGGATCACATGACCCCAGGAAACAGCAATGGTCATAAATATGAGTCAGTTGCCAAGCGTCTGAATTTCAGTCACGTGATTAAGGAGATGGTGCGATGGTCATCATTGTCAAAAACGCTCCTCAGCTGCTTTTTTTCAGTACCATTGTGACTTTGAAGCATCACTAAATGAACGGTTCTAAGTTGAGGACTACCTGTAAACCAGAGTTCCCCAAACTTTCTGGCTTTGCAGACTGGCAGGAGAGCAGGGGGATGATTCTGCGCATTGAGTGATGGGCAAGAGTGCGTCAGCATTCCAACTAACCAACTCCAACCCAAGAAACTCCAAGACAAACATTTTGTCAGGATTCCAACAATCGCCCTCATGAAATAATGATTCTCGAGCCAAACGTCAAAAAGCTTCAAAGGATACATTAGAGGCAACATACTGGCACTGCCCTATATGAAGGCAACTCTGGCAGACGTAATTTACAGTCCCCTGTGACCCTGTTTCCCGCCTGGGTGTGTCATAAATCATATTCTCCTATTGAGCACATTCACAAGCTAGGTGTCATCATTCATGTTCTCCAATTAAATATATTTGCGGGCAAAAGCTCTGGTAGTTTAGTTACAATCTTTTAAAGCTAAGAGTTGGAATGTACTTTCTGTCAGGGTTCCGGCAGTTACTCCAATTAAATCATGAGCCTCGAGCCACACTCCCAAAACTAAAGAGGATTTATTTGAAGCTACCATTCTATGTCCGGCACTAACCAGGGCGTTACCAACTCTGAGATACGTAATTCACTGTCACCTTTAATCCTGCTTCCCCCCCACCCCCACCCCTCTGGGTGTATCATCCAACGAAAAACATCCATAGCCAAGAATCACCAATCATGCTCTCGAATTACATTTTTTCACGGCAGAAACTTCAACCATCTAATCAGTATTTGAAGAAAATATGAATGGAATTTACTTTCGATTCCACACTGTTGCCTGCTCTTTAAAGCTCCCCCCTTCTTTCTGTTGTTAACTATAAAACATGTATACCAAATGTTTTATGAGTTGACACTTTCTATTCCAAACTGCTGCACTGCTCTTCCAGATTTCCTCCCCCACTTTTTATGGCAACTACTAAAACAGGCATAGGAATGTTTTATGAGTTGACACATTTCCTCAAAGTTCCATTTTATTAGAGTTGTCATATTAGCACATCTGGGAAATCTGAGAGTTCCAGGTTTTCTGTTCCCAAAAGAGAAATCAAAGATCCATCCCCTGCACCCACCAGCCCATCACATGGCCCAATCAAATCTTCGTCCCAACTGGAGACATTCTTCCAGTCACTCCCTTCCTGGTGCAGTGCAACTTGTCCTTGACTCTCTGAGAAAGGAATGTTATTGTGTCTAATCTTCTGCCTCTCTATGAAATCCCCCTCCCAAATTCCAAGGCACTGAACTGTGGCAGCCTCAGAGCTTCAAAGTAAAAAATGGCTTCCACGGCTGACACACACAACGCCACGTGTGCGAGCAGCAGACACACACACACACACACACACACACACACACCATTTGTGCAAATGGAGCATACACACACACATTCGTGCAAGTGGGGATGCACACTCACATTTCCGGGGCCCAGTTCCCAACGGCTCAAGGTTTGGTAGTGGGCCTGGCCTGGAGGTTGGGAATCCCTGCAATAAACTGTTCTTCTCCCCATGGTCCTTTGTCCGTTTTCTCCCTTGCAGATGTCTTGGCGGTTCTGATGACGGACGTTCTCATCTTCCTACAAGAGAAGGACCAGAAGTATATTTTCCCCACCCTGGTAAGTGCCTTTTTGTTTTTCCATCACCTTTTCCTGTGATGAGATATCCAGGTCTCAAAATAGGTGCCTCTTGGCGCAGGGCCGTGGCTGTATTTAGCAATAGCCCTTAGACGTATATACCGCTTCACAGTGCCTTCACAGCCCTCTCTAAGTGGTTTACAGAGTCAGCCTCTTGCCCCCCAACAATCTGGGGCCTCATCGGTTGACCTAGGAAGGACAGAAGGCTGAGTCAACTTCGAGCCAGTTAAGATTGAACTCCTGACTGTGGGCAGAGTTTGCTTGCAATTCTGCATTCTAACAGGAAGGAAGGAAGGAAGGAAGGAAGGAAGGAAGAAGGAAGGAAGGAAGGAAGGAAGGAAGGAAGGAAGGAAGGAAGGAAGGAAGGAAGGAAGAGAAATAGCAATAGCACTTAGACGTATATACCGCTTCACAGTGCTTTGCAGCCCTCTCTAAGCAGTTTACAGAGTCAGCTGCTTCTCTTGCCCCCAACAATCTGGGTCCTCATTTTACCCACTCGGAAGGACGGAAGGCTGAGTCAACCTTCAGCCAGTCAGGATCGAATTCCTGGCAATGGGCAAAATTAGCCTGTAATACTGCACCCTCATGGAAAAGGAAGGAAGGAAGATAGCAATAGCACTTGTACTTATATACCGCTTCACAGTGCTTTCCAGCCCTCTCTAAGCTGTTTGCAGAGTCAGCCTCTTGCCCCCAACAATCTGGGCCCTCATTTACCCACCTCGGAAGGACGGAAGGCTGAGTCAACCTTGAGCTGGTCAGGATCGAACTGCTGGTAATGGACAATCCTGCATTCTAACCATAGTGCCATGACAGAAAGAGGAAGGAAGGGAGGAAAGAAGGAAAAAGAAAGAAGGAAGGAAGGAAAGAAGATAGAAAGATAGCAATAGTTCTTAGACTTATATACTGCTTCTCAATGCTTCACATCCCTCTCTAAGCGGTTTACAGAGTCAGCCTCTTGCCCCTAACAATCTGGGTCCTCATTTTACTGACCTTGGAAGGATGGAAGGATGAGTCAATCTTGAGCCTAGTGAGATTTGAACTGACATTCCTACGGTTGCTATGAAAATTAAATGGATGATCCTACCCATCTTATCTATCTATGAGTAGGAATTCTGCACATGCTTCTTTCCTTTCAGGACAAGCCAGTAGTCATCTCCCTCCAGGACCTGATTGTCCGTGATATTGCCAACCAGGAGAAGGGCATGTTCCTCATCAGTAACGCTCCGCCGGAGATGTACGAGGTTCACGCTGCATCGCGTGATGACCGCAACACTTGGATGAAGGTCATCCAGCAGACTGTGAAGCTGTGAGTGTGTGTGTATAGGGCCGGTGGGGGGCAATCTTGCTCTTTCCTCTCCCCCTTCCATAGGTCTGGCAATGGGACAAGCAATCAGACGTGCACCTCCTGTAAGGCAAGGAGTTGAAGCCACCTCCAGTGCCTGATGGGCTTTGCTAAAGCACTACTCTGAGCATGCTCTAATCGAGGTTGGCTTGGGTGTGATGTGAACCCAGCCAGTTGTGGCATGGTGCGCAGCAGATCACGCTATGTCAGGGGTGTCAAACTCTTGTTTCTTTCTTTTTTTCTTTCTTTTGACAGGTACTTTATTAAATTTTATTAAATTTTCAAAATTTAAAAACAAGAAATAAAACTTTATACATCATTATATCAACATCAACATCTTTTACATTTCCTTATCATCTTTCTATATACACATTTCTTTCATTATACAATTTCAACTTAATATATGAATAAATATAGATATGAATGTAGATGTAAGTATTTACAGTTTCTTATTCTTTACCTAATTGTCATTTTGATTTTTTTTTATTCCTAAACCATTCATACCACAGGCATCCCATGCATTATAATATATCGACTCTGCTTCATTGAGGTCTGCATCAGGGTTTAGTTTAGTTTGTTTTATTGTCATTGCACCTCATAAAACAAAATCAAACACCCATCTTCAGTGCATATCATGACCATGAAAATAAACACAAACACACACCCTTCATACTCCACACATTGAATTGAAAACCCCTGATATTGCATTTATATTGCATTATACGGTAGAATTCAAAAGAGCTACTGCCCTGGGATAGAGGCTGTTTTTCAGCCTGTTTGTCCTTGTTTTTATTATCCTGTATCTTCTGCAAGATGGTAATAGTTCAAAAAAAAGGGTGCCCTTTTGTGTTGTGTTTGACCTCTGGGGTGGGGGGAGGAGGGGGGCATAGCCAGGTTGTCAGCGTTCCAACTAACAAACTCCAAGATAATACATTTCCTCAAAGTTCCATTTATTAGTGTCGTCATATTGGCACATCTGGGGAAAGCCCAAATCTGAGAGTTCCATGTTTTCCCTTCGGAATTGAAAATCCAAATCCCACCCCCTACTAGTCCATCTGCCCCTCCCATCAGTCCATCACATATCACCATCCATCCCAACTGGAGACATTCCTCCAGACACTCCTCTCCAGGTGCAGGGTAACTTGTCGTTAACTTCTAAGAAAGAATGTTATGTCTAACCTTCCACCTCTCTGTAAGTTCTCCCCTCCCAAGTTCCCAGGCACTAGAACCGTGATGGCGAACCTATGGCACACATGCCACAGGTGTCACGCAGAGCCATTTGTGTGGGCACCCAAGCCACAGCCAAACCTGTCTGCACTGTGCATGCACACGCCTCCCAACTGATTTTTTCTGCTGTTTTGAGGCCTTTTGCAGCTTCCCAGAGGTTTGGAAAAAGCATCTGCAAGGCTTTTCAGGACGATTAGGCCCGTTTTGTCATTTCCTTTCGTCACCGGAAGTGACGAAACAAGCACATTATTCGTCCTGAAAAGCCTTGCAGAGGCTTTTTCCAAGCCTCTGAGAGGCCAAAAAAGGGATCAAACCAGCCGAAAAATCAGCTGTGAGGTACAGTGCAGATAAGGGGGTGGCAGAGGGATTGTGCGTACATGCGCAGGGGACGTGGAGGGGTGCATTGCATTCTGGGTGCTGGCATGCAAGTGCACACATGGTAATGCACATGCAATTTTTGGCACAGGAGCCCAAAAAGATTAGCCACCACTGCCCTAACTGTACCATAACATGGCTGTAAGGAGCGGCCTTTAATTTTTCCAAATAAATAAGTAAAAGCCATTTATACAAATAGGTGGAATCCATTTATTGGATTGGAATGGCCCCAGAGAGGGAAGCCCAAATCCTCTTAAGATTCATTGTAGCTTTCAGTGATCATGACTTTACGGCCTTTGGGGGATTTTTTTAAAAAAAAGATAGCAAGGATGGAGGGAGGGAGACTAAAACTGGACTTCCCAAAATGAGGAATGAGCTGGAGGCTACGAGTAGAAGGGCCTCAGGATTGCCTTCTCCTTTTAATGTCCAGAAAAAGCAGAGCTTGGTTGAAATGGCCAGATGGCTGATTCAGCGGCCGCAGAAGTTGGTGGAGAGAACCCTAAATGGGATTTAATTAATTTGAGGCACTGAAAATGCTTCTGTGCAACTCCGCCTCTCTCCCCAAACACCCAGAGACACAGACTGCCCAAGGACTCCCAAGCGTATCAGTCAGAAATCAATCGGAATACAGCTGGAAGGGGCCTTGGAGGTCTTCTAGTCCAGCCCCCCTGTTCAAGCAGGAGGACCCTGTACCATTTCAGACACATGTCCAGTCTCTTCTTTTAGAAAAATCCTGGTCCTTTTATGTCCCAATTGGTTAGCCTGATGATCTTTCTGCTTGTCTCTCCGCTGCAGCTGCCCTGACCGGGCTGACTTCCCCTTCATTGAGACCGAGAGCGAAGCTTCTCTCAGGAAGCTGAAGGGTAAGGCAGGAGTGGGGTTCAAATTTTTTAACAACCGGTTCTGTGGACGTGGCTTAGTTGGTGGACGTGGCTTGGTGTTCATGTTATTGGCTGGGCGTTGCCAACTCAATATCACTCACATCGAGGCACTCATCTCCTCGCCTGGCCTTTCATGCCTGTAGGGATGCTGCAACAGTCATAAGTGTGAAAAACGGTCATGTCACTTTTTTCAGTGCCATTGTAACTTTGAATGGTCACTCCACACGAGCAGCAAAGTATCAGCAAAGGAGGGAAAAATAACTCCAGAGAAGTTCCAGACTAGTCCTACCAAGAATGTAATAAGGGTTAAAGGAGAGGCAGTTTCTGTAAGCAACCCCAGAATGTTTCCTTCCTGCCTTCCTTACAGGATTAGCCCAGTAATTTCTTCTAACAACCGGTTCTCCAAACTGCTTAGAATGTTAACAACCGGTTCTAGCGAATAGGTGCGAACTGGTAGAATCCTACTCCTGGGGTAAGGTCATTCCCAGCTTCCCTGGACAGACATTGACTTTCCCTCCTGCACCTCCCCCTGGCAGCCACCTTCCCTCCCTCTCCCTCCATCCCTCCCTCCCTCCCTCCCTTCCTTCCAGGGCTGGGGCTGCTGAGGGTTCGGGAGAGCCCCTCGCTAATATTCTGTGCAGTTCAGTAACCCCAACCCTAACCCCAAATCCCACTCCTGGCTGGCCCCACCACCCCTCCCCTCCCCTCCTTGGAGTCCCCACGTGGCCTGTTTTGGATGCAGGTAAATGCAGGGGCCCTTGGGAGGGCGAAAAACGGGCCTCCCGGAAGTCCGGGAAGGATAGAAATGGGCCCGTTTCTGGCTTCCAGAGAGCCTCCAGAGCCCAGAGAGGCCGTTTTCACCCTCCCAGAGGCTCGAGAAAAGCCTCTAGAGCCCAGGGAGGGTGAAAACACCTCCCTCCCTGCCATGGTGCAGGAGGCCAACTAGGCCACGCCCACCCAGCAACCAGGCAGAGAACCCGTGGATAAACACCCCTGCTTCCTTCCCCTAGATAAGATTCAGCAGTGTGACCAGGAGATTGGGGTCCTTCTCAGGGAGAAAACAGAGCTCTTTGCGGACCTCGTGACTCTTCAGAGCGGCAGGGAAGACAGCCCTTCGCCCTGGGGAAACCCCCGCTCTCTCTTCCGCACCGAGTCATCGGACTCCCTGCATGGCGAGAAGCTGATCCAGGAAGGCATCCGAGAAGGTACTGTTCTCCACAATAGTAATCTTGACTTCTAACATTTACTTATCATACAACAGTATGCATAACTCGCTGGATAGCCGTGCTTCGCTATGAAACTATGCGGTCAGGCTTAGTTTGGGGGAAGAAAAATAAGAGGAGAAAAATTCTGCCTTTGCCCACCAGCATCCATCGGTATTCAGCATCCTGTCAGTGTGTGATAGAGCTGAGGGCTGTTTGGAAACTGAAAGAGTGTTTGCTGTGTGAGCAAGGAAGAGACAGCAAGGAGCCTGGGCGTGTCAGCTCAACTATTCTGTACTAAAGCTGCTTGGTGCTCTGAAACTGAAACTAGAACTCCTTAGCATCAGAGCGTGTTTAATAATAATAATAATAATAATAATAATAATAATAATAATAATAATAATAATATAGGAAATACTAATGCTCTGAGGGTCATTTTGAAAAATCCTTTCTTAGTGAGCCCCTAGAAGCCAAGAAGAACATACGTGCCAAATTTAATGCTTGTATGCTTTATGGTTCTGGAGATTTTGTGATGATGTGTGAGTGATATTTCGCTTTCATATATATAGATAGATATCATTGTTATCAAGATTTTGATAATCTACTATTCACTAAGTATTTTGAAGATATATAAATAAAAAAATAAAATAAAATAGAAGGTGCCATTCTCCCCACGCCAAACCACTGCAATGGAGAGACCTTAGTTTTTGAAGAAATTGGGGTCTCTACATCAAGAGGGCTACAGAGACTTCCCTGACCCCCTCCAATCCTTTTGGATGGGTTCCAAAAGTTAAAACATCTTGCAGGAAGAGAGAGGAGGTGTCGGCAGGAGTTCTGGCTAACAGACCTCACGGAAGTGCCCAAAAGAGCTTCAAAAGAGGTGGAGAAAAGGGAGGAAGCCGTTAAGGATGCCCGAATAATTTATTAAGTGCCAAATGCAAACAAAGCTAATGGCCTGAATTTCACATTAGAAATGAAACATTTGAAACTTTACCAAAGAACACCAATTCATTCATTTTTCCTTCAGACCCTCTTAAAATGTATGAATAAGTTTCGGGGAAGCAGTTTTTCCCTCTCCTAAGTCCAGTGTCAAGTTTCCATCAATCCCCAGGACTCTCTGAGGAAATCCCAAAACTAGGTCTGTCCCAAAGGTGATTTTTCCCTTTTCAACTGGACTTTCTTGGGGTTTGTTTGTTTTTTTGAAAATATTTAGCTCTTGATCCAAGAAGCTTCAGTTGCCTTTGGGGGGAAAAACACCTTTGGGACAACCATGACCAGAACGATTGAGGATTTCCATGAAGTCCTAAGTCTCTTTTCTACCCCATCTTCTGATACAGAATTGGGGGGCTTCCTCTGAGATGCCAGCCCTCCAGAGTAGTCTTGGGATAGGAGACAGACTTGGCAAGATCCTAGCAGGCCTGTGTTAGGCAAGACTCAATCAGGGCAGGCTACAGTCACAATTTTGGTTCCTTCCCACCAAGTCTCAATGTTAGTTCTTTTCTTGGATTGGAGAAAGGACTATATATGGCCCAGTTTTTGAGTTGGCATTGCCATGGATCTGAATGTCATCTAAAAAACACTCGGCATCTTGGACATCTGAGTTGCATCTTATTGACATAGTCACAAAGGTTTGGGAGTTGGGAAGCAACATTGGGAACGTTGTATATAACCACGTGTTAGCACAGAGCAAAGAATACCTGTTGGTTAAATATGTGTGTGTGTGGTTTTTTTCCTGTCTCTCTTCACCAACAAATACACCCCCAGTGGAAGTTTTGAAAGATCTTGTCGTGGGACCCGCCTGGGATCCAGAACAGAATCACATGCAGGTTCCCAGCAGCTGCTCCAGCCCAAACCCCAGTAACACCGCAAGTAAGAACCCCCGTTTTCTTCCGCAATTTCTTCAGCCCACAGCTTCCTCCTGGATCCAAGGACAACTCGCCAGGGCCAACTCACTGGGCCATGTCTCTACAGCCAACTTGTCCCAGCACAATTTGTCAGAGTATATTCATGAACTGGAATAGAGCATGATAACAAGGTCAGCCAATGAATAGGCATAGCAAATAAGTCAGCCAATGAGAGCTGTTTGGAAACTGAAACTAGAAGTAGCCTAGGCTTGGCTCTGTATTAAGCTCTGCAGCTCTGAAGCTATGCGAAGCTCTGAGTCTGTCTATTGAAAATGAAACTGCTTCTCTCCTCTTGCTTGCCTGCTGAACTAAAGGAAAAGAGAAACTAACTTGCTTGCTGAAGACTGGAGTTCTGCTCTGAATTTGCAACATGTTTCTGTTTGAGTTTGCTCCATGTTGGAGAAATCTACAACTGGTTTGTAAAATCTACTGATTATGTTTATAAAGATGTTAAGATGTGTTTATTTTTCTGCCGCTGAATTAATGCTGCAAAACTCTGAATACAATTCTCCTCGGCCAACTTGCAACGGGACAAAAGTGACACTGTGAAATAGAATTGTTAAAGAAAGGGTGCCAAAGTGTGGGGGGACTAAATGAAACGTGAATGACAAAAATGAAAATTATTTTGAATCATTAAATAAAATGGATGACTTTTCCTGCAGCAAGTAGGCCGCAGCGTATTGTGTCCCAAGGTGAGTTGGCCATGGAGAATTGGCAGCAGTGAGTTGGCCGCTGTGGCGAACTGGCCCACCCTGTTCCAATTGTTGGAAGAAATATCCATCTGTTCCAAGTTGGGAGAAAGACACTGGAAACATGGAAAGATGGTTTAATGATGAAGCAGAACCATCAAGCACATGGTCCTGGTGCAGCAGACCACAGGGAATTGTGTGAGAGAGGTATTTATACCCTCTTTGGGGCCTTTCCCTTGAGTTTCCTGTTCCTGTGGCGAGGGCATGTATTCTATTGGTTGCTGTCAGACTCCCGTGGGGACACGTGGGCTCATCTTTGTCTGAATCAAGTTTGGTTGAAGCCCGGAGGGTGATGTAATTTCCCCAGGTGGTTGTGCCATGTGGTGAGCTCTGCTGATAGATAATTCTATTATGTCCTGAAGGCGCATGCCTTAATCCCATCACCCTGGAGCTGAAGTTCTTTTGTCTTGTAGATAGGCTGGCCATATATCTGCTGGGGGCACAGAGTTTCTGTCTCCCTTGAGATTTCCATTTCTCTTTTAGGGAAAATGTAATAAATAATATTTTTAAAATATTTCTCAAATATTTCACTCTTCTAGGCGGGGCGGGTGCTACCTTTTTACACCCTTAGCATCTCCTCACCCTGAAGTCCACCCACCGAAGGACCCTGAAATTTCACTGCAGGCTGCTCTTATACAGTACTGCGGTCAGAGGCTTTGGGCTGACCCAGGCCTTTGGGTTCATTCACTTCACTGTGGTTCAAATAACCACGTTGCTGGAAGCCTTGGGCAAATGACTATTCTGATTTATTTTTCTTGGTGAGGATGGGTGCGATGGTGGATAGCAGTAGAAGACAACATTAAAGTGAAACAGAATGGTCTGGGGAAAACTTGCCACTCTTTTATTTTAGTGCTCAATCACTGTTTTGAGACGTTTTGCATTCCCTTTCTGGAGCTCAAAACCACTCGTGTTCTCTTCCTACAGACGGGGAGACTGGAAGTATGAATGATGCTCTGGAGTTTACCAGGGTCAAGGCTGATTCAAACCATCGGGTGAGTTTTGGGAAGCAGTTGGACAGTTGATGAGCCCTTTCCCTGTTTCAGTGCTGCGGCTGGGCTAGGCAGCTGCCTTCAGTGCGGGACTGCTGGGTCATTTGCCCAGAGCTCAGCCACCTTGTGAATGGGTAGAACCTTCCACTGGCCACACTTTATTTGCCATGTGCAGAGGGCTGCTTGGGCTTTTCAAGCTTTCTGCAAGAGCCCTGAATAGAATAGAATAGAATAGAATAGAATAGAATAGAATAGAATAGAATAGAATAGAATAGGGAATAGGAATAAAATAGAATAAGAAAAGAATAGAACAGAACAGAACAGAATAAATATTGGAAGGAATAGAATAGAATAGAATAGAATAGAATAGAATAGAATAGAATAGAATAGAATAGAATAGAATAGAATAGAATAGAATAAATATTGGAAGGAATAGAATAGAATAGAATAGAATAGAATAGAATAGAATAGAATAGAATAGAATAGAATAGAATAGAATAGAATAGAATAGAATAGAATAGGATTTTATCCCCCAGCCTCATGGTGACCAAAACTGAATGCAGTATTCCAGGTGTGGCCTTATCAAGGCATTATAAAATGGTATTAACATTTTAAAATTATGTTAATGTTAATTAACATTAACATAATTTTACTTTATTTTATTTTTTTTAATAAATTTTTATTAATTTTCCAAATTTTAAAAAACAGAAAACAAAACTTTATACATTGTTATCAACATCAAGACATCTTTTGCATTTCCTCACATTTTTCAGTGTATGTATTTACTTATTATTTACTTATTATTAACATTGAATGCAGTATTCCAAGTGGGGCCTTATCAAGGCATTTTACTGATAATTAACATTAACATAATTTTAAAGAAGGCCAATTAAAAAAAAATCATAGGGAAACTGATTCCCCTTCCCCCAAGGAAGCTGATGGAAATCTCACCTCTTGAAATTCCTTTGAAAATGTTTTCTCCCAGCTTGGCTTTAGGGTAGTTAGAAAAAAAAAGGCTTATTGCTAGGAAAATTCAGGGCTTGCGCAAAGGTCATTCTTGAGACGTTCAGCAGCTTTCTGTGGCCTGGCTGGGATGACTGGGAAATTGGGGGGGGGGGGAATCCAGTAGGAGGGAGGATTTGTCCCTGGGCCCATTAGGAACTGGAGAGGAGCTCCTGGTGTGTGTGTGGGGGGGGCTTTGGTCCCCCTTCTGTTTTGAGCTGGCCCGGACTCCGCTCCCTTGCTGAGCTTTCCGTTGACGTTGGCACTGTGGCCTCTGATGTGATTGATGCCTTCCTCCTTTAGGATGGAAACGGCAACCAGGTGCAGCCCAAAGGAGTGCAGGAGGTGAGTTGGAAGCATCCCAGAGAGAGGGAGAGGGATGATGCGGGGCTCTAGTTTTGGGTGGGATGCAGGAGGGAGCTTGGTCTGGCCAGACTGGACACAGCCTTCCTCTTCCCCAATCTCCAGGAGATGCTGCAGCGCCTCAAGAGCCTCTACTCTCTACTCCATGGATTGCAGGTTAGAGCCTCCACTATTAAAGGGTTATTAAACTTAGTTAAGTTGGGAGGCGGGTGGCTCAGTGGCTAAGATGCTGAGCTTATCCATCAGAAAGGTCAGCAGTTTGGCGGTTTGAATCCCTAGCACCGCATAATGGAGTGAGCTCCCGTTCCTCGTCCCAGCTTCTGCCAACCTAGCAGTTACAAAAGCACGTAAAAAAAATGCAAGTAGGAAAATAGGGACCCCCTTTGGTGGGAAGGGAACAGCATTCCATGCGCCTTCGGTGTTCAGTCATGCTGACCACATGACCACGGAGACGTCTTCGGACAGCGCTGGCTCTTCGGCTTTGTCAAGAAGATGAGCAGCGCCCCCTAGAGCCAGAAAACGATTAGCATGGATGTGCGAGGAGGGGAACCTTCACCTTTACCTAAACTTATATTAAGTTAATGCAATGCCGTTAAGATGATGGCTCTCCCTTTAACCCTGTCAAAAGCTGTGCCCTGGGCTTCTGCCAAGCAGAGCAGCTGACAATCTCCTCTCTTCATGAGCTGACAGCCTGACATTAGCAATGGGTTTGGGGGGGAAGATTGGACTCTAAGGAAGAAGCGGGGGATGGAAGCCCAGCTGGGCTCTGTGAGAAGCTACAGACAGCCAAGGATGTGCAGATCTGGGAACCGAGAAGCTGTTTCCTATACCAGAGTCCCCCAATGTCTCCGGCTTTGCAGACTGGTGGAGGGGGAGGGGATGGTTTCTGCAAGCAGCTGACAGCACGCACACACAGCTCCATTTACATGAGTGGCGCACCCGTGTGTCTGTTGCTCGCACAAACGGAGAGCGCAAATGAGGATGTGCACGCACTTGCCGGCAATTTCCAGAGCCCAGTTGCAAACCCCTCCCAGATTGGGGACCCCTGTCTTGATTCAGCCTTCCGTCCTTCCAAGGTCGGTAAAACGAAGACCCAGAGTGTTGGGCAATACACTGACTCTGTAAACTGCTTAGAGAGTGCTGGGAAGCACTGTGAAGCACTATATAAGTGCTATTGTTTAGGCGTTGGCGCCTTCTCCACCTCTGCATTCTTTTGGCTGACCTTGTGCTGGACTGGTGTGACTAGTTTTCTGAGCCAAGTACAGCTTCACTCCCAAACATCCCCCCCAATCCCCACATCCTTGTCCCCCCACATTCCAATCCCTTGTTGTGGTTAGCCGGCAGCAGGTGTGGATGGCTGAGGAGAGCGAGGACTCAGATGAGGGGCCAGGACCATCAGGAAGTGGACTGCTGCCTTCAGAGTTTGTCGGGGCTGGCAGCAGCGATGAGGAGCTTCCCAAGGAGCCTGTGACAAGTGTGTGTGCGTGCAAGGTTGCTCACAGGAAAGAGCAGCTGCTGCAGCATGGGAGTAAGGCTGCAAGGTAATGGCCTCTCCTTCAAGAAGATAAAAGCCAGCTGTGAAGCGGACGTTCTTTGCAGGAAGCAAAGACGTTTTGAAACTCCAGCCTCATGGACATTGCAGTATCTTAAGACTCTTGAGTTGTGAAATATTTCTTATCTGTTACTCTTGGCTCTCTCAGTTTTGGCAAGGCTTGTGCTTATCAAAGTTAATTAGTTTGCAGCAGCCTTTTAACTGAGGATTCGTAAGAATCATTAAAAGGTTTCTGTTCCCTTTGGTTCATGTTTGTTTTATTGGAAAAGGATTTGGGTCAGAACATCCCTCCACCCCCGTTGCTAATGTCAGGCTGGCAAGATGCGATGTGCAGCTAGAAGCAGAACGGCATCCTATGACAGTACAAGCACAGCTGGGGTGGGGGACGGCGGGGAGGGGAGAGATGCTGCTTGCTGCCCTCTTCCTGTTTCCTCCCTCAGGGCATTGTCGCATATCAGGACTCCCTTCTGGCCTTCCAGGCGCCCGAGGCCGGGGAACGGCGGGAACGGCTGAGCCGCAGCAATTCCTGCAAAGAGGCCCCCACCGCGGCCGAACAGCAAAGCACGGAGCTCTCACTCTTGCAGAAGCAGCACGCCCTCTTGCAGCAGGAACTGAACCGCTGCCGGCAGCTGGGCCAGGAGAAGGCCCAGGAGGTGGCTGTTCTGGAGGCCCGGCTGCGGGAGAGTGAGGGGGAGCGGCAGCGGCTGGAGCGAGAGGTGGACGAGGCCCGGAGGCAGCTGGCCGCGCCCCGGGTGACCATGGAAGCTGTCTGGATTCGGAAAGGAGCTGAGCCCCGGAGGCGCAGTTTGCCTGCTGGGGATGCTTTGTACCAAAGTTTCACGCCTCCTCCAGTGAGTGCCAACACCCGTCCTCCTGTCCAAGGGGCTGGTGTGGGGAGGCCCTTGGCTGCATTGGATAAGTCAACCCCAAAAAGAGAATGAGGTTCACGTAATCCGCAGAGTTTTAAATGAAATCAAATCCAGGTTATATACCTAAACAAATTCAGCATGTTGTGTGAATGCAACCCTTGAAATTAAGTTTGAAGTGGTGTAGGGTTTCCTGCCTGGATAGGGGGTTTGGACTAGCACAGGGGTCACCAAACTTTTGGAGCTCAGGGACCACCAAACCCATAATTTTAAATCCCACGGACCAGAGACCCTGGGAAAATCCCCAAAAAAGTCTACAGGAAAATTCCCCACCCCATTTTCCTACCGATCGATCGTTCTTTATTTGGGATCACAGGATTCCGTCTCCAGCTCCGTTCTCAGGGGGAGAGAGAGAGAGACTTTTGGCTTCATGCAAGGAAAGCAGCAGAAGTCTTTCTTTCTCTCCCACAAACTCTGCCAGAAATGAGTCTTTGCCGGCGCAGCCTCTTGGAGCAGGAGGCCTTGCAAAGCCCCGAAGACTCATTTCTGGCGGAGTTTGGGGGAGAGAAAGAAAGACTTCGGCTGCTTTCCTTGCCTGCAGCCAAAAGCAGAAGGAGAAAGAAGCGGAAAGAAGCAGCCCGGTGGCCAGGCCAGGCGCCTGGGGTGAGTGGGGCAAGTTCCCCCCCCTCCGCCTTTTTCCCCCTCCCCTCACTACCCTCTGTTGTTCGCAATGCAAGCAACGCAAGCCTTGTGTTCCCACGGGCCATGTGGGCGGCTCAGCCTTGTGTTTCTGCCGCAGCCTGGATTAATTGCTTGGGGGGGGGGGGCATTTCTCTGTGGACCACCCAAATTTTCTCGCGGCCCACCAGGGGTCCCTGGCCCACTGGTTGGCGACCCCTGGAATAGAAGACCTCCAAGGTCCCTTCCAACGCCGTTATTCTATTCTATTAAGGAGCCCCAGATTGGCCGTTTGTTACGAAATTTGAAAGGCAACTGGAGGAATCTGAAGAGTTTTGAAGGCGGAAGGGTTTGAGTTTGCGTTGGGTCTTCTTCAGCTCCCCCAGGGTTTTCCAAGCCAGGGAGCGGCAATCCACTACCAACTGCATTCTAGCTGGACCCCCCCCCAATGTGGGTTCTCCCCTAAGGCCCAGCTATGGTGGCGCACGTCAATTTATTGCGCTGGCATCCCTTCTGTCAGATTCTTCTTCAATCTGGCTTCAAAAAAGAGACCCCACTTGGACCATCAAGGTAGTTCTTTTTTTAAAAAAAATGACTTCAATAGAGTTGGAAGAGACCTTGGAGATCATCTAGTCCAACCCCCCTCCACCCAAGCAGGAGACCCTACACCATTTCAGACACATGGCAGTCCGGTCTCTTCTTGAAGCTCCCACAACTTCCGAAGGCAACTTCTGTTCCGTTGGTTGATTGTTCTCACTGTCAGAAAGTTTATCCTTATTTCCAGGTTAAATTTCTCCTTGTTCAGTTTTCATCCATTCTTCCTTCTCTGGCCTTCAGGGGCTTTGAAAAGTAGCTTGACCCCCTCCTCCTCTCTGGGGCAGCCCCTCAAATATTGGAAGACCGCCATCCTGTCTCCCCTGGTCCTCCTCTTCCCTAGAGTAGCCAGGCCCGGTTCCTGCAACCGTTCGTTGTAGGTTTGAGCCTCCCGTCCCCTTATTATCTTTGGAGGGGAGAAGGCTGCTTAGTCCCCCTGACTCGCATCAAACCCTTGACTGAGCGGTCAAGAGCTGCAGGATCCCTCTGGGGGTAGGAGAGGCCCATTCTCCCACCTTGCAGCCTCCCAGGGCTAAGCCCAGAGCAGCTGAGGTTTGGGGGGGAAGCTCCCTCTCGGTGGCTCACACTGGAAGACCTGGAGCTTCACTCAGTGGAAGAGAAGAGTATCTGAAGGCAGGACAAGAAGCAACAGATGGAAACGAATCAAGGAGAGAAGCAATCTGGAACTAAGGAGAAACTTCCTCCCAGGGAGGACAGTTAACCAGTGGAACAGCTGGCCACCAAAAATTATGGGTTCTTCAAGCCTGGAGGTTTTTAAGAAGAGGCTGAGCAGCCGTTTGTCTAACATGGGTGCTTGAGCAGGAGGTTGGGCTAGATGACCTCCAAGGTCCCTTCCAACTCTATTCTGATCGAGGGAAGGTTTTGAAGGCCCGCCAACCAGATGGTCCTTCTCGGACACAGAGGGGCGGGCCTGTGTTTTAGCAACTGAATCTCTGCCCTGGAGGGCTTCACTCAGGCTCTTCTCACCCCTTTTCTTCCCAACAGCAGAACCGAGTTGGGGAGCCCCTCTCGCCCGGCTGCCATTCCCTGCACCGGACCTTCCCCAGTGGCCAGCGGGACGAGGCCGCCTTCTCCGGCATCCCCAATCGGCTGCAGGAGGAGGCAGAGGAACATCTGCAGGTGCTGATGGAGGAGGAGGGCCTGGGCACCTCCCGCTCTCCCCCATCCAGCCCCAGAGGTGAGTTGGAGCATCAGGCTGGCCCTTTCGCCTGGCCAGGTGGAGCCAGGTATAGGTAGCCCTCCACTTAACAACAGCTCGTTTAGCGGCCGCTCCAAGTTACAACGGCGCTGGAAAAAAGTGGCCTGGGACCTTTCTTCACACTTATGACCGTCGCTGCATCCCCATGGGCAACCTGGATGCTTGGCAACTGATTCATATGTACGATGGTTGCAGCCTCCCAGGGTGACGGGATCCCCTTTCGTGACCTCCCATGGGGGAGCCCGGTTCATTTAATGACCGGGTTACCGACTTAACTATAGTGGCAAGAAAAATTGTAAAACTCAGTTAACCAGTGCTTCGCTTGGCAACATAAATTTTGGGCTCAGTTGTGGCCGTAACTTGGGGGCTCAGCTGCTGGCATAAGCCGAGAAACTCCAGGGGGCAGCCAGGGACCACTTGGTCCTCTTAAGACAGGCACTTGGAGCCTTGTCCTCCTGCCCCTCCCCACTCCCCAGGCAAGTCCTGCTGTCCTAATGGAATAGAGGATAGTGGATAATGAGATGGGGCCTATAAATCTATATACTGTATATAAAAGCAAAAAAGCACTCAGGCATCATCACAAATTCTCCAGAACTGTAAAGCCTACAAACTTGAAATTTGGCCCCTATGTTCCTCTTGGCTTCTAGGTGCTCGCTAAGAAAGGATTTTTCCAAATGACTATCAGAGCATTAGTATTTCCTATACAATTATTATTAACATGTTCTGATGCTAAGGAGTTCTACTCCCCCTCCCCACCTGAAAAGAAATCTGTTCTAAATGCAAAACACAAGGAGAGGAGTTTCAGTTTTAGTTCCAGAGCACCAAGCAGCTTTAGTACAGAACAGTTGAGCTAAGCCACGTCCAGGCTCCTTGCTGTCTCTTCCTTGCTCACACAGCAAACACTCTTTCAGTTTCCAAACAGCCCTCAACTCTCTCACACACTGACAGGACACTACCGATGGATGCTGGTAGGAAGAAGCACAATTTTTTCCCCTTATTTTCCTCCCCCCAAAACTAAGCCCGACCACATAGTTTCGTAGCGAAGCAGAGGTATCGAGCTAGTTTAACAAATAAATACAGAACGGGATGTTCCAGGTTTTACCCAAGGCAGAAGCCTTGCATCCTCCGCGAAGCTTCCATCCCCCAGGAATGCCTCTTGCTGCTTTTTTCAGATTTCCTGAGGATGCAGGATATTCCAGAAGAGGTGGAGAGCATCCAGGAGCCCAGCACTGGTGACGGAGACCTCCTGGGCAGTTAGAGGGTGCCAGGTCCGGGGAGCTGCCTAGCACGGCCCGAGCCACCCAGGACCACCTGCTCCCCTGCCGGTCCCCCTCCCTCCATTTTTGTTTGATCGAAGCCCCACGCCAGGGGGTTTCAGGGACTTGGAACTTTGGGCTGGACTGGGGGAGGGAGAGGGAGGGTAGAGGGAACGCCTGTCCCAAAAGTGGGCAAAGAAGGGCAGCCCATTGAGTTGCACATCTCCAGGGACCAGTGGCTGTTGACCTCGGTCACTGAAGGAACCTTCCTTTCTCTAGCTCATGTTGCTGGGTTCAGGCAGGCGCCTTCTGGGGTCCATAAAAGCCGCCGGACCGTAAGAGCCCCGGTGCGTCGGGGCTGATTGGGATCCTAACCCCACTCCTGCTGTACTTCCTGCAATTTAACTTTTATTTATTTTGGAAACGGGGTGGAAGCCGACCCATCCCGATTGAAGATATTTTAAATTATTGTTTATTTTTTTTAAGTTGTTTCCGCTTTTGTTGAAAACTTTCAGGGGGTCTCGAATGTGAGCATTCAGGGCAAAAAAGTAGCAAGATTGCTGGTCAGCCCCTCCACCTTGAAAGAGCCAGGAGAAGGCAAGTCGACCAAGGAGAACCCTCCAGGTCCTTAAATTCTTAAATTTAGGTGTGACTCAGTCAACTTGGGGTTCTGGATTTTTATTTTTCACCAGCTACTCTCCTGCTAGTCAGCCTTTGTTTAGTTGAGAGAGCTTTTTTCCTTTTTTTGAAATCCAGTGTTTCCCACAAAAAGGAGGAATTTTGACTGACTTCTCGCTCTTCCTCCCAAGAGAGAAATTGGTTTGCAAATCTCCAACTCTTGACTTCTTAAAAGAGATCTAATTCGTTCAGCTTTAAGGCAACGGCCTGTATTTTCAATCTCTAATCCAGAGGTTTCCAAACTTGGCAACTTTAAGACTTGTGGACTTCAGCTCTGGGAGTTGAAGTCCACAAGTCTTAAAGTTGCCAAGTTTGGGGACCCCTGCTCTAATCTTAATTAGCTTTGGGGAAATAGATCCCAGAGAGATGTTGGGGTTTGTAGATGTTCCACCAATGAATACTCAATCCCTGTGTGGAGATGATGTTATAATATGATCTGTTAAACATCAAAAACCTGGAGTTATTTTTTTTGCAAGCTAAATTTTGCCAATTTTTCCACCCGGGAAGGGAATGTTTTCTGTCTGCAAGCCTGATGGTCTCCACTGATATGCATTGCTGGGATTGCAGAACAATATCTCTGTTTGGGAATTTAGATTGTGCTGTGAAAATTCAGATTTTGTTTGTTTGTTCATTTTATTGGGGGAGAGCAAAGAGCAAAGGCACAATTTTCAGGGTTTTTTTAAGCCACATTTTTTTAACCAAAGCTTAGTGGAATTTTTTTTGTCATTAAAAATACGTATCAGGGAAAAACATCAGGGATTAGAGATTGAGTTTGAAATTGGCCTGAATTCTAGCTTGCTTGGAAACAAAGATGAATGTGATTTTATTTTTTATTTTTTTACATTGCCATTGACACAACTTGCACACCCACTGAGTGTGTTTAGCCCGAGTGTGTATAGCCCGAGTTGATCAAAACAAATGCCCCCCAAAAGGGAACCCCTTTTCTAAAGATGTCGGTTTTTGATCACTCCTTAAGATGGTTGTTCCCGAGAACAAATTCCACCCCATCGAAGGAATGAAAAATAAAGTACAAGAAGGAATTTGTGCAAATTGCAAATAGGGGTCTCTCCTCTCTCATCCTTGCACAATTAAAAAAAAAATCACCATTTCTAAGATGCTGTTCCAGTCAATTCCATCCCAATTTCTACAGAGAATAAATGTGTGAAAAAGAAAAAAAAACTCAGTTTGGTAATAGAAATTGTCCCTCACAGGTCATTCTTCGGATGGCCAGAAATCCCCGAACAATCTTCTCCTTTCTATGGAACCGCCATCCAATCCATATTTCTCTCACTTTAGCCATTTTTAAAATTCCTTTTCAATCCGTTAAAAAATTTTCTTTTACTGATTTAAAAAAAAAAAAAGCAAAAACCCTCCTGCAATTCTGACCAGTAACACCTCTTAACAGAGAAGGTTTAAAAAGAGAAAGAAAGAAAAGAAAAAAAAGAAAGAAAGAAAGAGAGAGAGAGAGAGAGAGAGAGAGAGAAGGAAGGAAGGAAGGAAAGAAAGAAAGAAAGAAAGAAAGAAAGAAAGAAAGAAAGAAAGAAAGAAAGAAAGAAAGAAAGAAAGAAAGAAAGAAAGAAAGAAAGAAAGAAAGAAAGAAAGTGCCATGAAGGACTTTTTTTAAAAATAACAAAAGGAGAGTGATTTTTTTAAAATTAAATGTATATGAAGGTAAAAAACGGTTTATTGTTTTGCTGTTGATTTAACTTGTAAAAGAAAAAGGGGACCAGAAAAGTTTAATTAAAGATATCAAAACCGAGAATGTGTGTCCACTTTGCTGAGGGGAGGGAATGTAGAGGATTGGGTTGACCCCTCCCACGAAGGCTGAGGAGGACTGTGGGTTCCTTGGGACTCGAGAAGGAGGAGGAAGAGGCTTGTGAGATCGTTGATGCTCTCTGAGCTTGGTGATTTTCTTGCAGACGTTCCATTACCCAACTAGGTAACATCATCAGTGTTAGAAGGGACTGGGGTTGGGGGGGGTAGAGACTCTGGGGTCCTTGCTGCTCTCTGAGCTTGGTTATTTTCTTGCAGACGTTTCATTACCCAACTAATTATCCAAGAGGGATCTTTTGAGTTTTAGTGGTCAACCAGCTAAATATGAGTCAGCCGTGTGCACCGGCAGCCAAAATAGTTAACACAACCCTAAGTTGCATTAACAGAGAGATACAATCAAAACAAGGGTGGTACTAATACCACTCTATAAAGCCTTAGTAAGGCCACGCCTAGAGTACTGCATCCAGTTTGGGTCACCACACTATAAAAAAGAGGTTGAGACTGTAGAAAGAGTGCAGAGAAGAGCAACTAGGATGATGAGGGGACTGGAGGCTAAAACATACGATGAATGGTTGCAGGAACCGGTCCTGGCTACTCTAGGGAAGAAAAGGACCAGGGGAGGCAGGAGAGCAGTCTTCCAATATTTGAGAGGCTGCCCCAGAGAGAAGGAGGGGGTCAAGCTATTCTCCAAGGCACCTGAAAGCCAGACAAGGAACAATGGATGGAAACTGAACAAGGAAAGATTTAACCTGGAAATAAGGAGGAATTTCCTGACAGTGAGAACAATCAACCCATGGAACAGAAGTTGCTTTTGGAAGTTGTGGGAGCTTCATCCCTGGAGGCTTTCAAGAGGAGATCGGGCTGCCATTTGTCAGAAATAGTGTAGGGTCTCCTGCTTGGGTGGGTGGGAGGGTGGACTAGACAACCTACAAGATCCCTTCCAGGTCTAACTAAGTAACATCAGCAGTGTTAGAAGGCAAGAGGGCTGTGGAGAGGAGGAGGAGGAGGAGACTCAGGTCGTTGATGCTCTCTGAGCTTGGTTGTTTTCTTGCAGACATTTTATTACTCAACTAGGTAACATCATGAATGTTAGAAGGCAAGGAGGTTGTGGAGAGGAGGAGGAGGAGAAGGATGACTGGTGTCCTTGGTGCTCTGAGTTTGGCTTTTTTCTTGTAGATATTTCATGATCCAAACTAGGTAACATCATCAGTGTTAGAAAGGAAATGGAGTCAAGAGGAAGAGGGGTGGCAAGCAGCACTCAGGGGGCACATTGGAGAGAGAAAACCACATTGTCTGGGAAGGGGCTGGATGTCCCATCTTCGTAGATCCAGGCTTGGAAGCTGCCCCTGGGCATTTGGGCCTAGGAGGGCCCTTTGGGAATTGAACCTTCCCCAAGCCATGGCTACACTTGTGGTGAGCGTCTAGGCCAGAGGTCTCCAAACTTGGCAACTTTAAGACATGGACTTCAACTCCCACAATTCTCCAGCCACCTTTAAGACTTGTGCACTTCAGTTCCCAGAATTTGGGGAGTTGAAGTCCACAAATCCTAAAGTTGCCAAGTTTAGGAGCCCTAGTCTAGGCCCTTGGTGGGAGCGTGCAGCATTGCTGAAGCCAAGAAGTGCCCACTGAAGAGCATGAGAGAGCAGTGCCAAAACGGCAGTGCCAGGCAAAGGCTAATCAGATGTTTGGATTGTGTCGTCCCAAAACCCACAAAACACAGGCGACTACTTGTGCTCAGTCCTGGAAACTGAACCAGGACAGAAACCCATTTCCCAGAGGGGGCAACTTAAACCTGTCTGACCCACAAGTGATCAGTGAGCCCTGCAATACTAGTTTGCCGCAGTTCGGTGGTGCAGTGGTCAGAGCGCAGTACTGCAGGCTACTTCTGCTGACTGCTGGCTGCCTGCAATTTGGCAGTTCGAATCTCACCAGGCTCAAGGTTGACTCATCCTTCCGTCCTTCCGAAGTCGGTAAAATGAGGAGCCAGATTGTTGGGGGGGCAAGAGGCTGACTCTCTACACCGCTTAGTAAACTCACAGGTCCCAGGCTACTTTGGGGGGCTCACATCCTCCCCTCTGTACACCACGAAGGATGTTCACCTTTGACTGATCAGTTTGGGAAAGACAGGTCCATCCTTTCAATGAAGTGCAATATTTTTCACGGAAGCAAAGCGTTTGGGGTGAAATCCTCCCGGCAAGAGTGTGGTGTCTTTGTGACAGAATTGTAGAGCCAGAACTGTGGAGTTGATACCTTGAGGATCATCTAGTCCAACCCTGGGGAAGTCGAGTGTCCTGTCCTCCATTTGGTCACCCCACTCCAGAGCCTGTGGCCTCCCCATTTCTCATGTCTCCCAGGGAAGAAATAGGGAAGGAAGTCTTCATATATTTTTTTTTCCCCAGGAAGTTCCAGGCTGGGTGTGAAGAACAATTGCAGAATTTGGGTATGGCTAGCCTAGAGAAAAGAAGAACTAGGGGGGACATGAGAACACTATTCCAATATTTGAGGGGCTGCCACAAAGAGGAGGATGTCAAGCTATTCTCCAAAGCACTTTGAAGGCAGGACAAGAAGCAACAGATGGAAACTAATCCAGGAGAGAAGCAACCTGGAATTAAGGAGAAACTGCCTAACAGTGAGAACAATTAACCAGTGGAACAGCTTGCCACCAGAAGTTGCATGGGCTTCATCCCTGGAAGTTTTTAAGAAAAGACCAGACAGCCACTTGTCTAAAATGGCATAGGTTCTCCTGCTCGAGCAATGGGCTGGACTAGAAGACCTCTAAGGTCCTTTTTCAATTCTATTCTATATTCTAAAGTAGACACGTACGAAAACCATCAAGTCAGTTTCAAGTCGCCCTTTAGAGAAACGTGGAAGAAATTTTTACGCTGCCCAGGAGTAAGGCAGAGATCCGGGAGCTCTTTCTTCAGGGGAAGGAAACTTCTGAAACGTTGCAAAACATTCGCAGCAAGTACAGTGGTGGGATTCAAATATTTTTGCCACCGGTTCGGTGGGCGTGGCTTGGTGAGCACGCTTTGCACGCGTGCACACACTTTGCCTGCGTGCATGCGCCAAACACACACTTTGCACAGGCACCAGAGGTGTTCTAACTCACCTCTTGCAAGCCTGCACAATCCCAGTCGCTTCAGCAGCTGCCGCGCGGCACTCTTCTGTGCCGCGCAAAGCAGCTGCACTTCAAATTCAGCGGATAAAGGTGAGTATGGGAGCCAGAGAGGGTGGGTGTGTGGGCCCAACAGCAGAGCGGCAGAGAGAACAGGTTTGGTCTCTGCTGCTCATCGCTGCTACTGGCTCGTCAGAACCAGGCCAAACTGGTAGAATAACACCACCGAGCAAGTCACCGATGGTGGAAAGGTGCAAGGGCCCCACACTGAGTGTGGACACATGGCTGGCGTGCAAGATTTGTGGGGGTTGCAAGCTCCCCTCATTGGTCATTTATTTGGCTGTTGTGCAGCTTTGGGAGGGGATTGCAAGAGAAACCGGTTTCTTCTCAAAGCATCAAAGCAGGCTGGGAAAACAAGACATGGTCCGGTTCTTCTGTTTCTCTTCTCGGCTGTGTGAACTATAAAAGTTCAGGAAGCCAAGAAGGAACCTCTCAGTCTAATGGACTTTGATCTGTCGTATCAAACACTGGAATCCGACATCACCAAGGGACTGGGTACACTGAATTCAGCTTAGTTTGGCAAATACTGGATGATACTAATGAAAGTTTCCCATGCTTCTTTCATATATGGTGGTCCTGCCCCAAAGCAAGAAAATGTTGGAACAAAATAAGGAAATGGTTGCAGGAAATTACTGGCCTCCAAATTGAATTTAAACCTGAAATGTTTCTTTTAGAATTTTTAGAATTAGAGGAGTATTTAAGAAAGAAATTAAATCTATCGTAATACATATATTGACAGCGGCAAGAATCGCTTACACACAGAGTTGGAAATTAGATAGTACCCCCACTCCGATTGTATGATAATAAAGAAAATAATGGACTGTGCAGAAATGGTCATTGGAATTGCAAGATAGAGAAGATACAGAATACTATACAGTCCGGGAGAAGTGGTATAATTGGTTAGACAGCAGGAGTGAAATTTAAGATAAATATGTATATTAACCTAATTGGAAAACTCAATGTCACAAAGCTGCAAAGCTTGTATATGAGTTTTTAAAATGTGGAAAATTTCAATAAAATTTATCTTAAAAAACGTTTCCCATGCATGTTCCTTGGGTAAAATCTGCATTTTATTCTGAGCCAATGCACAGTGCATAAACTATAGTTGGAGCATTTCCTTGCCCCAAAACACCTCTCAGTTGTATTTCTGTCAAAGGGGGCCATTCGATTGACTTGATTTATTCATTTACCTAGTAGAGCCCAGCCTTCCTTAGCAACATGTGTTTCATCCTTAGATTTATTTTTATTAGTACTGAGGCTGTATTTGCACAACCTGTTAAATTTTTATTAACTTCAGAGTTGGTTCGTTTGCTGGGTGCTTTGGGTGTTGTGCAAATGTAACTCACTGGTGCTTTAATGAAATGTATTGTGCAAACACGGAATTAGATTAATTCACTAGCTAAGTTTAACTGGGGCCAAAGTCAGGAATGAAATAACGAATTATTTGTTCTAACTTGAAAGTAAAGTAGCATAGATTAGGTTTAGTCTTCAATGGGCTGTGAGGTGAGTTGGGCTCATAGAGGGACTAGAACTCACAATCTCCTGGTGATTGGCCCAGTCACCTAGTAGGCTTTCATGCCTAAGGTAGAGTTCTAACTCACAATCTTCAGAAATTCATCGTTTCAGGCCACCCCAGGCTAGTTGGTTTAAAAATCAGAAGTTAAATATGTTGGTAAAGGTAAAATTTCCCTTTGCACATACGTGCTAGTCATTTCTGGTTCTGGGGGGCGGTGCTCATTTCTGTGACAAAGCCGAAGAGCCGGCGCTGTCCGAAGACGTCTCTTGGTCATGTGGCCAGCAGAACTAAATGCTGAAGGTGCACAGAACACTGTTCCCTTCCCACCAAAGGGGTCCCTATTTTCCTACTTGCATTTTTTTACGTGCTTTCGTAATTGCTAGGTTGGCAGAAGCTGGGACAAGGAACGGGAGCTCGTACCGTGATGCGGCGCTAGGGATTCGAACCGCCGTTCCACCGACCTTTCTGATCGACAAGCTCAGCATCTTTAGCCACTGAACCACCGTGTCCCTATAGTTGGTTCCTTTTGCACGTAAAATGAAAAGTACACAAGACAATCGGGAAGATCGCCTTTAAGATTAGCAGATAAAAGAGAAATTTCCAGTGTGTGTCAGAAGGCGCGAAAGAGGAAATTAAACTCTCGGTATCGACTAATTAAACAGGGAGGGGAGATCAAGACGAGTGGTTATGGAATGGAGGCAGCCTTTGGGGATGGAGGGTGTTTGGATGGTTAGGCGGGGTGAGAAATCTGGCTCTTAACACTGGGTCACTTTTTCCAAGGGTCCGGGAAAGGTCTGCCTGGGGTTAGTGCAACCAGCACTTTAGTCCGTCAGGAGAAGCATGGCCATCGGTGGTGACTCTTCAGGATGGCCGTTTCTCGCCTCCGGTGCAGTTTCTTGTTCCTCTTGGGATGGGAAGTTCTGCCAGGTGAGATGCCTGATATTTACTTGGCCCATCCGTTGCTTCCAACGGGAGGGGGGAATTCCTCGGGGTCTCCACTTCCATGTTGCTATTACTCTTTGATTTAAAATGAGGGGAAGAAGTAATGGGTGGAAGCTTGGGAAGAGGGATCCAACCTATGAGAAATTCCCTGACAGTGAGGACAATTGATCGATGGGATGTCTTGCTGCCCACAGTTTTGGGTGCTCTGGAGGTTTTCAATAAAAGGTTGGACAACCGTTTGTCTGGGACAGATCAATGCCTCCTAGCCTGGGCAGAAGGTTGGACTAGAAGACCTCCAAGGTCCCCTCCAGTTCTAGGATCCTATTATTTAAAATGGAAGGAATTGGGTAGAAGAAAACCAGGGAAGGGAAGGGAGGAGAGAAGGGAAGAGAAGGGAAGGGAAGGGAAGGGAGGAGATTGGAAAGGAAGGGAGGAGGGAATGGAAGAGATTGGAAGGGAAGGGAAGGGAGGAGAGAAGGGAAGGGAGGAAGAACACACACACACAACTACTGCCTCAGCAAATACCACATTTGGATGACAGCTATCCTTGTATTGAATTATTGGACTTGGCACTTATTCCCTATATTTCTCTCCCATTTTTCTTCAGGGGTTCAAAGTCCCATGTTCTCTCTCACTCCTCCAGACAACCCTGTGAGGTTGGTTGGGAGTCGGCTGAAAGACAGGAAGGGGCCCTGGAGATTTCCTGAGGAGACCAAGCTGGCGATGCTTGGAGACTCTCTGTGGACAGTAGAAGAGGGTTTCCCAGGACATTTGCCTTGTGGGGGCTCCTGAAAGAGCCCCCCTTCTCCCCCCCCCCCATCCCACAGCTCCCTTGCCATGTCCTGGAGTGGCAGATGCTGGAGTCGGTGTCCCTCCCACCCACCCCAGAAATCTGCACTTCTGTTTTGGCTCTCATAACATTTGAATTAACTCTACAGAGGAAACCGAAAACTGGCTTTATTGTGTTTGCTCAGAATCTGATTACGGCTGTTTTTGCCTTGGGAAAGTTCAGGTTGTGACTTTGGCCTGGGTGGATCCTTCCCTTAACGGCACCACAGTGCACGGCAGGCAGCGTTGTAAAGTGCTTTGGCAATAACCCAGGACGTGTCCCCGCCCCTCACAATTCTTTGTGAGTGGAACCCAAGCAAAGACATTTGAGAAGAACACCAAGTTCCTAATGCGGAGCCTTCCCTTGTACCCGGCTGGTAGATGATTCGCAGGTAGACTGCCTCAGAAAGTGGAGGTGTGATGACCCGGCGTGTGACACAAAGATAACCAAGTCACAAAAGTAGAATAAATTCCCTTTAATGCCTCCAACTTGGCCTCCAAAGTCCAATTATCCTCGGTTGGAGATCAAACTCTTCCAAAAACAGTCTACGAAGGGAAGAAATGCAGTCCAAACCCAAAGTAAAGATAATTAGAAATTTAAAAACCAACACAAAACACCCTGAAGGAATTAACACAGCAGGTCAGGATGATAAATTGCAGACTTCCAAAGGATAACGCAGCACACAAGGTTGGGAGGATGCCAAAACCCAGAAAAACCTGACAAAGCTAATGCACGCTTTGCTTCCAGCAAGGAGCTGTGTGCAAATGCCCCTCTTATATCCTGTTCTTCCAGCTGCAACTAATGAAGGGAATCAGGGCCCTTTCCTCCCCCGCAAGCCATGCCACCCACGTTGCTCCCTTCTCCGTTCCTCCCTGCGTGCCCTAGGATGAAGAAGGGATGGCCCTGGGTCTTCCTCTGAATGCCCAGCCGGACTGTGCCCTTCCCCAGTTTCCTCCACAGCCACCAAAGCCACACTCCCACTCCCTGTCAGCTGCTCAATCTCCCCTTCAGAATCAGGCTTCAATAAGGGCATGGCAGGAGGTTTCGTTTAGCTTGGCTGACATATGCAACAGTCCAATCCACACACCTGAACTTTGCTGGCTTTTGGCTTCCTTTTGGGCATTTGGGTCCTAAACTGTCCTGACAGGTGGCCTGGTTTGGCTCTTCGGCTGTGGCCACAGTGTTGTGTAAATACTCACAGTATCAACACACAGTATCAACACACACATCCCCGCTGTACATTGTGTACAGTGACAGTCCTCCTGGCGCCCCCCTTTTGCCAAAAAACAAAGATGTTCCGCAGCAACATTGGGATTTTTCCAGCCCAGCATCCTCCAAGGGAAACATGCACAAAACATGCCCTTTCTTCCACTTGGCTCCAGTTCAGAGATGCCTCTGTGCACCAGGATAGTCGGAACCAAGGAGGAAGGTGAAAGAAAAGCAGGAATGTAGAACTGGTTTAGATCAGCCGTTAAAGGACTCAGAGATGGGGGTCCTCTCTTCTCCTTCTATCCCCTTTCTCTTCCCGTCTCTCCTCTCTTCCCTCCCCTCCTATCCTATCCTATAATTCTTTATTGGCCAAGTGTGACTGGACACACAAGGAGTTTGTCTTGGTGCAAATGCTCTCAGTATACATAAAATAAAAGATACATTCATCAAGAGTCAAGAATCATCAGGGACAACACTTAATGATTGTCATAGGGGACAATAAGCAATCCAATCATACTAGGAAACAGTCAATATGAATTGTAAGGATACAAGCGACAAAGTTACAGTCATCCAGTCACAAATGGGAGGGGATGGGTGATAAGGAGGGATGAGAAGATTAACAGTAATAGTAGTACAGACTTTGTAAATAGTTGGACAATGTTGAGGGAATTATTTGTTTAGCAGAGAAAAAACTCGTTGTGTCTATTGTTCTGGTGTGTGGTGCTCTATAGTTTCGTTTTGAGGGAAGGACTTGAAACAGTTTATGTCCAGGATGTGAGGGGTCTGTAGATATTTTCACAGTCCTCTTTTTGACTCCTGCAGGACACAGGTCCTCCATGGAAGGCAGGTTGGCAGCCATTGTTTTTTCTGCAGTCCTAATTACCCTCTGGAGTCTGTGTCTGTCCTGTTGGGTTGCAGAGCCAAACCAGGCAGTTATAGAGGTTCACATGACAGACTCAATAATTCCTCTGTAGAACTGGATCAGCAGCTTCGTGGGCAGTTTGAGCTTCCTGAGTTGGCAAAAGGGCAGAGATGGGAGGGGAAATAGACAGCTGGGGCCCAATGGGAGGTAATCCCTTACTTTACTAAGGGTCAGGACTGAGATGACCAAGCCTGGAACAGCTTGGATTGTGGTAAGCAATCACTTAACAACCTGAAATTCTCATTTAATGACCAAAGCAGATGGTGCCAATTGTAAGTCAATGGAGTTGTGCGATGTCTCACTTTATGGCCATACGGACAGTGAAAATTCTGGTCCTAACTATCAATGTAAGCCGAGGACTATTTGCGCAACTCAGAGCAGTGCAGAAGACCAAAAGTAAGCTCGGATCATGCTCCAGACCTCCACCTCTGTGGCTTCGTGCAGAACTAACAAGGGCAGGGCCACCAAACTCTCTCAAAATCTTGTTCGAAACCTCTGTTCCTTTTAATTCCAGATGTCTGGGAGAAGAGGAGGCCGTGACTCGCTGGAGGAGAAAGCGATGTGCCTGGGTATCATCCAATGAATATTCTTGCCAGTGGTGGGATTTAAACATTTTTACTACCAGTTCTGTGGGCGTGGCTTGGTGGGCATGGCAGGGGAAGATTACTGCAAAATCCCCCTTCCCTTCCCACCCCACTAACCTGCTTTCCAGCTCCATTCTCCTGTGCAGGGCAACCAAAGGAGACCAAGCCGACCAGCTGGGACTCAATGGGAGGCGGAGAAGAGATGGGGTGGGCGGGGCCAGTCAGAGGCGGTACTGGCCAGTTGTCCAAACTACTCAAAATTTCCACTACAGGTTCTCCAGAACCAGTCAGAACCGGCTGAATATCACTTCTGATTCTTGCACCATTAAGACGCTGAAGCCGAGTGCCAATTCGGAAAAGGCATGTCCCCAGTGTCACAGACCTTTGATTCAATAAAGACACAGATCGGAATGACGATCATGGAATTTGGCTCAGGCCCGAAGCACCTTTCCTCATGGTCCAGAAGGTGCTACTCCGCATCCTCCCATTGCAGCAGAGTCTTCTTTCTCTACTTCCAAGACAGTGGAGAAGGCGGTATCCTCCTTCATTCCGCTTTGTGGATCTTGGGGGAGATCGGATGGGCCAAGAGGCAGAACCTCCAGCGCCCCTTCCTCCCAGACCTTGTGGGAGGAGAACAACTGGTAGGAGGCGATGGAGGACAGCCTGCGGAAGGTATCCTTCATCGCTTCTTGGAACTCCCGGCGGATCAAGCAGTAGAGGATGGGGTTGAGGCAGCTGTTGGCATGAGCCAAGCAAGTGGTCAGGGGGAAGACGTAAGTGTGGAGGTAGTGGAAGGCGTCGTCCATGGGCAGAGCCCCGAATTTCACCAGAATGCCCCAGAAAGTGACCACATGGTTAGGGAACCAGCAGACAAAGAAGCAGCTGACCACCAGGCGGACAGTGGCGGAGACCCGGTTATGCCGCGTTAGGCTGTGGCTGGTAATGTGGTGAAGTTTCAGAAACCGGAGGAGGAGGAGGTAGGAAGTCAAGATGATGACCAAGGGAACCGCAAAAGCAAACACCACTCTCTGGAGTTGGTAGATCCCCAAGTGATACGGGCTGGGGAATCGGAAGAGGCAGAGTTCCACCCCGGCTACACTTACTACTCCGGCATAGACGGTTGTCGGTACGGTGGCTCCCATTGCCACGGCCCAAAGGGTGATTGTGATGCCCTTGGCCGCTCGGGGCGTCATCCTGAACCCCTCTTCCACGGCAGAGACTACCGACCAGTAGCGGGTGACCGCCATGGCCGTGAGCAAGAAGACATTGGCATAGATGCTGAGGAGGGTCAGGGAAGGGATGGCTTTGCACATGGCTTGGCCGAAGGGCCACTGGAAATCCAGCGCTGCCTCCGTCACCCAGAAAGGCAGCATCAGGGAGAGCTGGAAGTCGGCGGCGGCGAGGCTGAAGACCAGGATGTTAATGGCGGTCGTGGACCGGTCCTTCTGCCTCCAGATGAGGTACATCACCAGGCTGTTTCCCAAGAGGCCCACCGTGCACACCAATAGGTAGACCGTGGTGATGAATATTCTTACACTGAACAAAACATTCGATGAGACCAAGGCGCTGTCAGCATCCGCATGGCTGAACAGGTCAAATATTCCCACCGAGGTCCCGTTTGTGAGGCTGACATTCCACCCGGGGCCCCAAAGCCCATTCAGATCCATCTTGGAACAGAAACAGATTCCCTGAAAGATCCTTTTCCACAGCCCTTCTGACGGCGGAGGCTGGGATGAAGCTGCAATATGTTCCCAAGAAAATATCTGTCCAGCTCTTCCAGGAGGGAGACCCTCCCCCAGAGCTGCTCTCAATCAATCAATCAAGCAGAAGAGAGTTAGAAGGGACCTTGGAGGTCTTATAGTCTTCTAGATGTGCTGCTTCCGGGCCTCCAACAACAGGGAGCTCCAGCTTTCAGCTTTCCTTTCAGTATCCAAATCCTCGCTGGAGCCAAAGCTGCCGACTTGCTGGGGAAAGAGAAAAGGACGGCTGATCTAGGTCTGGGACTTGCTCGCTCGCCACGCCCATCTTGAAGACCAAGGACACAGCCTTCCTGTCAGGTGGGCAGGGCAAGGGAGCCTCACTGGCATGCCTGTGGCGCTCCTTATCTCCGACTGCACACACAAACCTTTTATGGAGGGGGCTTCGGGAAGCCAACCTGCAGCAGGTATTTTCTACCTCAATTGATGCTGGCTGCTTGTTTGTGCTATCTGTTCTGATATAGGCCAGCGAAACACAAACACTAACCTCACAATCGATACAAAAGCTATGAGTGTTGCAAAGAGCCGTGGAAAGATACAAGCTCGGCATTACACATTACCAGTCCACAATGGAAAAATATCCTCTCGTATTGCATGACGGTGTGGTATGCTGGCTCGACAGACATGGATAGAAAGACACTACAGAGGGTGGTGAGCACAGCACAAAACATTGTGGGCTGTTCCCTGACACTGCTAGATGACCTTGCTAGGGCTCACTGCCTTAGAAGAGCGAGGAAAATCCTCAGGGACGACTCACACCCCGGTCAACACTTCTTCACTCTCCTACCATCGGGCAGGAGATATAGAAGCAGAGCCAGTGGTACGAACAGGCTGAAGAACAGTTTCTACCCGTGGGCAGTCAGACTCCTGAATGGAAAATAACTTCATGTCAACATAGTATGATAGACTTGTGGTGCCGGTGCGTTGTGCAACAAGGTCACATAGTGTAATGAGATTGGGACTGGGTTAGGGACTTCTGTCCTCACTGTGAGTTGTGTTGCGGGGGGGATGCATGAAGGGAGGCTCAGTCAATCTCATTGTACCCATGTTGTACTCTGACAATAAAGGAAATAATAACCGGAGAAGATGGAAAAACCTGCACGTGGCTTAGAGAACAAATGGAAGTCAATCAATCAGAACAGAGTTGGAAGGGATCTTGGAGGTCTTCTAGTCTAACTCCCTGTTCAAGCAGGAGAGCCCTTATCAGTGGTGGCTAACCTTTTTGGGCTCCTGTGCCAAAAATTGTGCATGCGCTTGCATGCTCGTGCTCGTGTGCCAGCACCCAGAAGGCAATACACCCCCCCACACCCCCTATGCATGCATGCGCAATCCTCACCCACCAAGCCACATCCCTCTTATCTACACTACACCTCACAACTGATTTTCAGCTGGTTTCAGCCTTTTTAGGCCTCCCAGAGGCTTCAGGAAGGCTTCTGCAGGCTTTGCAGGCTGAAAACTAGCCCCGTTTTATCACTTCTGGTATTTTCGGAAAAACAGGAAGTGATGAAACAGGGCTAGTTTTTAACCTGCAAAGCCTGCAGAAGCCTTGCTCAAGTCTTTGGGAGGCTGAAAAAGGCCTCAAACTGGCTAAAACTCAGCTGTGAGGCATATGTATGCGCAGTGAGGTAGGTTTGCCTGCAGCCCGCGTGCTGGCACAAATGGCTTTGCGTGCCATAGGTTTGCCATCATGGGTCTATATCATTTCAGACAAACGGCTGTCCAATCTCTTCTTAAATACCTCCAGGGATGGATCACCCACAAGGTCTAGAGGGAAGCCATTCCACTGATTATTTGTTCTACCTGGCAGGAAGTTGCTCCTTACTTCTAGATTGGATCTGTCTTTGACAAGCTTCCACCCATTACTTCTTGTCCTGTCGAGAGAGTAAAAGAATGGAGACAGAAACGGGCTGCTCCTATAGCAAGAAGAACCGATGGCAGGGGGCCAAGGCAGTTGTAGAATGGATCCCACTGGATTAAAAAGCATGCATGAAAGAGACCTAAAATGAGATGGATTGGCAATATCAGCAAGTATGGAGGGCCCAACTGGCAAAGAAAAGTCCAGGACCGTATGGGTTAGAAACAGGCAGAAGAGGCCTTCAGACAACGACTACAACGGCGCCAACCCAGAAAGCTCAAACTGCCCAAGGAGCTGCTAGTTCTACAGAGGAAATATTGAGTCTGTCATCTGCACCTCTGTAACTGCCTGGTTTGGTTCTGCAGCCCAACAGGACAGACACAGACTCCAGAGAGGAATTAGGACTGCAGAAAAAACAATGGCTGCCAACCTGCCTTCCATCGAGGACCAGTATACTGCACGAGTCAAAAAGAGGGCTGTGAAAATATTTACAGACACCTCACATCCTGGACATAAACTGTTACAAATCCTTTACTCAAAACGAAACTATAGAGCACCACACACCAGAACAACTAGACACAAGGGGAGTTTTTTCCCCAACGCCATCACTCTGCTAAACAAATAGTTCCCTCAACACTGTTCAACTATTACAGAATCTGCACTACTATTACTATTAATCTTCTCATCACTCCTGATCACCCATCCCCTCCCCACTTGTGACTGTATGACTGTGACTTTGTTGCTTGTATCCTTATGATTTGTACTGACTGTTTTCTAGTATGAATTGATTGCTTATTGTACCCTATGACTATCATGACGTACCTTAGGATTCTTGACTCTGGGCGAATGTATCTTTTCTTTTATTTACACTGAAAGCAGATGCACCAAGACAAATTCCTTGTGTGTCCCACCACACTTGGCCAATAAGGAATTCTATTCTATTTTTATGCAAAAAAATTAAATTCAATGATAGAAATTTTGGGAGTTTCACCCAAGGAAGCTTTCAAGAAGAGACTGGACTGCCATCTGCCAGAAATGGTATGAAGGGCCTCCTGCTTGGGCAGGGGGAGGGTTGGACTCGATGACCTCCAAGGTCCCTTCCAATTCTGTTCATCTGTATCTGGTGACCATTTGCACTGACAGTGTAACTTCAGGAAAGCAGAAGAGATCACCAAAATAACAACAGCAATAACCAAGCTCAATATGTGCCGTTCTAGATGCATTCAGCTAAGAAGTCAAAAAATGGCTAAAAAGCTTCTTAGGATTAGAACCATTTTTAAAAAAATAAAAGTTACGCTGTGCCACTTCTTCTTTTAGCGTGTTGAATAGCACACTCTAGTGGCTAAAGAGAAGAACCAACTCATAAAACAGATAATTTATCCACCATTCAGTCAGAGCTGAAGAAGCTTCTTGGATGAGAAGCGAAATGTCTTTTAAAAAAACACCGAAAGTCCAGTTGGGGGGAAAAAAACACTTTTGGGATAACACTGATGATGTTACCTAGTTGGGTAATGAAACAACCAAACTGAGAGAACATCAAGGATCCCATAGTCATTTCCTCCTCCTCCTCCTCCTCCTCGTCCTCGTCCTCCTCCTCCTCTTCTTCTTCTCCACAAACCCCACTCTCTTCTAGCACTGATGATGTTCTCTAGTTGGGTAATGAGAAGAAAACAAGGCTCAGGGAGCACCAAGGACCTTGATGGACACTCTGCCTCCCGGCTGATCACTCACCAAGCAATGGCAAAACAAACCCTCAATTTTGTGACTTTCTTGTAAATGTCAGCTGTTTGGAGGGCATGTGGGTCAATTTCTTGGATTTTCTTTCCATCCAGAGAATTCTCAGGTTCCAGTAAACCCACCTGGGCCCTCAAACGTAGCTGAGCTCTGCATATCCATAGTTGACCTTGGTTGACTGAAGCTTCTCACAAAGCTTAGCTAGGCTTCTATTCCCCCACCACCACCACCACCACCTTTGTTCTTACAGACCAATCTTCCCCTCCCCAGTTGCTAATGTCAGGCTGTCAGCTTACGAAGCTTGGATAGGAGGCAGCCAGATGTGGTCTTCAGCCGGTTCTAATCAGTTCTGGAGAACTGGGAGCGGAAATGTTGAGTAGTTTGGAAAACCGGCCAATACTGCCTCTGACTGGCCCCGCCTCCATCTATTCTCCACCTCCCGAGTCCCAGCTGATTGGCTGGGTCTTCTTTGGTTGCCCTGCACAGGAAAACGGAGCTGGAAAGTAGGTTAGTGGGGTGGGAAGGGAATGGGGATTTTGCAGTATCCTTCCACCTGCCACGCCCAACAAGCCACGCCCACAGAACCAGTAGTAAAAAAAATTTGAATCCCACTGTTGGAAGAATTATCCTTCTGGGTTCAGTTCCAAGTTGGGGGAAAAGACGCTGGAAACAGGGAGGCTGTTGGGAAAGATGTTTTAATGGTGGTCAGGACCCCATGGCTTGGAGCTCCAAAGTGAAAAGGATGATCACATGCTTCAAGAGGTTGGGTGAAGGAAAAGAAGGGAGGGCTGAGATGCTGAGAGTCCCTTATATACCCTCTGTGGGATTTGAATTGGAGCTTGTATTCTGATTGGTTGTCAGGCTCCCATGGGGCCATGCAGGGGCAACTCTACTAGGCTGTCCCGAGTGTCAGGCTTGGTTGAGCCTTGCTGGATGATGATGTAATGAAAAGGGCCTTGGACAATTCCTATTATAGCTCTACCTGGAGTAGATCTTTGTTATGTAAAATATTCTGGCCCAGGCCTTAATGGCCCACCCATTAACAAAGGTGGGGTGAGCTTCTGCTTCTGAGTTTCTACTCTTTTTAGGGGAAATATTTTGCCTTTTTAATATTTCCTAGGATATTTCATTTTTCTAGGAGAGGGGTGGGTGCTAACTTCCTACACCACCTGTGAGGACCCAGGATGGGATACAAAATAAGCACAGTCACAAAAAACAGGTGAAGCCCCTTTTATTCCTTCACTTTGCTTCCAAGCTCCAAATATCCTTGACTGTGTTAGAAATAAGAAAATTGAGAAGACAGTTGCTCTATAGACATTTACTATTTTGATGTAGCCTGTAAATATATATTTTTAATACATTTACTCATTGTTAAACATGTACCTGCAATCTATTACATCCTCCTGAATCAAGTAATGCCACCCCTATTTCCTCCAGGATTAGGAGGACAATAGGATAAGACATAAACCATTGCCCTAACTTTCTTTAATCAATTGAAGTTAGATTTTGTTTTTCAAAGCATCTGCTTAAGTTTACCAGACTTTTACTTTGCATAGGTGAATACGTTAGAGATGCATGTTGTTTTGCGAAGATGTGCTGAATGTAACATTAATATGTAACAAGTGTGGTGTTAGGAATAGATATTACTTTGTTTTCAGACCTTTAGAAAGAAGGAACATGCTGAAGGAACATTCTTGAATGCCAAGTAAGATAAGATGTGATGGGAGGTCATTGGGAGGTATCAAAGGAGATGATGTGGTCTCCATAAGGCACCTTGGATTAGCTGTACTCGGTCACTGGGTCAATGTAGGAGGGGCATGGGGGGGGCGTCGGCATAGAAGAACTATAAAATGTAATGTATTGAAATCTTAAGGTGTGGTTCTTGGCTCAAACTTCATGTTGAGGTCAGCTGAGATTCTACCGCTCTTTGCAAACAGCTTAACAATACATTCTCTGTGTTTTCACCGATCCAAGTTTTTGTCATTTGGATTCATTTCCAACAACTGTAGACAAAAAACTCCCACATGAGCAGTTACCAGAAGGAGGAAATTCCATTTAAATTATAAAGAGTAAAAAACAACACAAACCAGGCAAGATAAGGGCTGGAGGACATCCACAGATAACAGAACACGCACCAGGAAGAACGCCAAACTCAGAGAGGAACCATAAACTAGAGATATTTCCATGCTTTGTTTCCAGCGTTCGCCCGTACTCTTCTTCAGTTGTCACAGCTACAGCCCATGAAGGGGATCAAGGCCCTTTCCTCCCCCGTAGACCACGTCATTCACATTGCTCCCTTCTCTGTTCCTCCCTGCATGCCCTAGGGTGGAGAAGGGACAGGCCTGAGTCCTCCTCTGACTGCCCAGCCAGCCTCTGCCCTTCCCCAGCCTCCTCCACAACCTCCAGAGACACATTTCCACTCCCTGTTGGTTGTTCCTCCTCTCCCTCAGAGTCAGTTTCCACCAGGGCCATAACACCACCACTGAAGGCAGCCATGACACATGGAAGGGCAAAGCAAAAGCCCACGGCAGACCCCTATTTCCCACAGCTGGACAAAGCAAAGTCTTTCTAGGGAGAGGCTTTCTTGAACAAGCCATTATAGCATTGTGCTGTGGGTGTGAAAATACGAAGGTTGGATGGGATTTGGACAAGAAAGGAACACACGCCGGAGCTCTCATGATGACAGCTTTATTAAGACTAACGGAATTAACAGAATATTGATTTTTGCCTTCTCGAAGGTGAGGATGGAATTGAGGAGCAAGAAAAGGCCCCCATGTATGTCATGGAACAATTTCAGAAAGTCAGAAAAGGTGAATTTGGATGTCAACAAACCATTTCATTCACGATTTGCGAATGGCTATACATGGGATCTTGTTTGGAAGAAACCAAGCTGCACCCAAGGGGTTCCTTGGCAGCTGGACACACTTAGGATCATTTGCCCATGTTGGTCTCGGCACACGAGGTCCACCTCAGCCATCCAGTAATCTGGAACAGCTCATGCTTAACAGCCAAGGACGGGACCAGATGTCAAAGTTACAGGTTAGTTTCTGGAAGAGAAAAAAGAGAGAAACCCAGAGAGTCAGTGCTTAAGATAGAAAAAAAGATAATATACCAAAAAGTTGTTTATGATTTCGCGCATTTAATTTCGTGCAGATTGTCAGCTGGGAAATACCTACAAATACCTAGGGAAAGAAATTACCCAGTTATGATGCTGTGAGATGCTCTAGGTGAGGGGCTCTCCACTATCCACGCTGAAACTCATAATATTCATTGTTATAATTTGTCTTCACATTTCTTTGTTTTATTATGCTCTATGAATAGAAACCATCTATGATATGCATTGAAATCTGGTTTAGAGAAGTGGCTGCTAAGCTGAGACAAGGCCGACTTCATCAACCCAGCTGCAAAAATATAATCAGAATTAGGCATCTAAACTCACCTCCTGCTGATCCCGGAGAAGGGATCACATTTCTGGATATCGCTGAATGACAGTGGCCCACTGCTCTTTCCACACACCGTTTGCCCCACTTCCACCATAAGATAGTATTTCCATCCTGCAACCACCTGGATTTTAAAAATAGGTACCACAATGATTAGGTAATCACAGCAAAAATAGTCATAATGCATAAGTTCTGAACCATGCTTAATTTCATCAATGGCAACCTCAGAAGTATTATATAGCTTGAGAGCAAGAAAATCAGCTCGGCAGGAAATATTTCTGTACCAAATAGTTATGTCCTTTCAGCTCACAATTTGCTCAAGACACAATAGAGTCCTTCCCTGCAACACCCACCCCTAAATGCCTCCAGTGCCACCCCCTCCCCATTTCCCCTCCAAAACCCTTTCCCCAAAACTTTGGAATATCCATCAGTGCATTGATGATGTTACCTAGCTTGGTAATGAAACATCTTCAAGAAAACAATCAAGCTCAGAGTATACCAAAGGACCCCACAGAGGCTGTCCACCTACCCCGATTGTCTCTCACACACATACCTGGGATCGTGCCTTCACAATACGCAGCTCCTTGAAATAGTTGGCATTATTGCTGCGCTTGTTGAATTGTTCCAGCGAAGGCGGCAGCTTTTTTGACCTCCTCAGTTGTGACGGGTACAGGAATAGGACCCCCAGGCATTGGCACCTCCTGCAGCAGCACCGAGGGCAGCATCACGAAGGAGCAGAGGAGGAAGAGAGGGCAAGGCAGCTGGGAGTGCGCCATGGGGCTGGTGAGAGAGAGAGAGAGGCTGGCAGGAGCACAAGCTGAGCAAGCAGGCAACCCCAACACTCGCACTGAACCAAACCTGGCATGGTGCTGACAGATATAGCCCGGAATGGCAGCAAATCATGGGAATGTTTGCAGATCATTATCTGCACCTTATTTGCCCATCGTTATTTGCCCATATATCAAGTGAACGAATTATTAAGTCAATAATTGGAAGATAAGAACAGCTGATCCACTTGACCAGCTGATCAGCTGATCTAACCTGAGATAGCAAACACACCCAGCATTTAAACCCATTCCGCCCCATTTGCTGCCTTAGCTGAGATTAGACTAACCGTTTTGCATGGTTTACAATCATCCATGGTAGTGCTTAAAATAATCCATGATAGTGTTTATAGTAATTCACAGTAGTGAGCAGGGGGTTGGACTAGAAGACCTCCAAGTTCCCTTCCAGCTCTATTCTGGTTGGTTGGTTGGTTGGTTGGTTGTTCCAGGAAGGAAAAGAAAAGGAGAGGAGGAAAAGCTACTCTTGAAAAGCATGACAAGATGCAGGCTAATGAAATTAATCAGAATAGATCTGGAAAGGATCTTGGAGGTCTTCTAGTCCAACCCGCTGCTCAAGGAGGAGAACTACACGGCCATAAGATGGAGCCAGAAACCTGGTTTGTTCTCTTCTTGCATTTCCTTATTGCCTTTTGCCTGATCGTTGGTCTGCTGGAATTGCTGTGAGTCTTGCAAACTGTTAGGAAACTCCATTTACTGAACTTTGTTTATGATACTGGACTTCGTTTTTGGATTATCCCTGGACTGATTGTGTTGAATACTACCTGCTTTAACCGTGTATGATTTGGACTGTTTGTTGGACTTTGTTTACCCGTTTACTGGAAGTAAAACCTACATTTTACTATTCAGTGTATCTGTATGGTGGTTGTGTGCTATTCAACACCACTCTTACTACATTTCCCTGAGTGCACTCATTCTCCTAACGGGAAATACCTCAACATTTTCTCTAGACTGGCCAAACAAACCCAAATCCTGCAACAGTTCTTTATATGTTTTAGTCTCCAGGCATCTTAATTGCTCTTCTTTGCACTTTTTCCAGTCTCAGAGAATTTTTATTTTATTATTTTATTTTTATGACTTTGGGGCCACCCCTGCCCAAAGGGAGACTTGGTGGCTTCCCACATAAGGGACAAAAGCTGCAGAAGGCCAGAATGGGTCCGTCGGCCATTTTGAGGGAAGAGCAACTCCTTCATCACCACCATTTCTGTGAGGCGGGTTCTAAAGTTCTAAAGGCTGCCTACATCATCGATCGTCTGTGATTGTCAAATCCCACATCGGAGTCCTGATCTCAGAGCGCAGCCCTGCTAATTCATGCAGTAGCCTAATTTCTAAGATCGCTGACCAAAGACAAGGAGATCCGTGAGAAGACAGACCTAATCCCTAAGATTGCTAGCTGATGATCTGAAGTAACGAGTGAAGATTAACCTTCTGCCCAAAGACTTTAATCTATACTTCCAACCTAATATATGCCCTCTTCCTATACCCCCCAGGACCATCCAACCAAATTTTCTTCTCTTCCTCCCATTATTCTCTTCCTGCCCTAATTTTTCCCAATATAACTCTGTTTAATTGATTAACTGATCTTACTAAATGATTAATTAATTTTTACAATTATTTATCATTAGTGAGTAATATATTATCATAAATTATCATTCCATCTGTTAAAATACTGAAGTTTGCTGATGACACAACAGTGATTGGTCTCATTCGAGACAACGATGAATCTGCATACAGACAGGAGGTTACACAACTTGCCCTGTGGTTTAACTGGAACTATCTGGAACTGAACACACTCAAAACTGTAGAAATGGTGGTAGACTTTAGAAGAAACCTTCCCATACTACCACCTCTTACAATACTAGACAACACAGCATCAACAGTAGAGACCTTCAAATTTCTAGATTCTACTATATCACATGACCTAAGATGGACACCTAACATCAAAAACATCATCAAAAAAACACAACAAAGAATGTTATTTCTGCGCCAACTCAGGAAGCTCAAACTGCCCAAGGAGCTGCTGATCTAGTTCTACAGAGGAATTATGAATTATTATCACTGGAAACCTGGAGGCTGATTGGAAAGATGGTTTAATGGTGGACAGGACCACCAAGCACCTGTGATTCTGGGGAGCTGACTACCTGGTTTGATGAGCACATGGATTTTTATAGTTTGTTCTACAGCACTTTGTAATTTAGAGGCTTGTTTTGTGTATTTTGTTACGGATCATCAAACTTGGCAAGTTTAAGACTTGTGGACTTCAACTCCCAGAATTCCTGAGCTAACATGACTGGAGGAAGAAGAATTCTGGGAGTTGAAGTCCACAAGTCTTAAAGCTGTCAAGTTTGAAGATTCCTGGTCTATCACTTCTCTCTCCCTCCCTCTCTCTCTCTCTTTGTAGCTATTTACCTATTTATCAATCTATCATCTATGTATGTATGTATCTATCATCTCTCTATCATCTCTCACAAGGGTTTTCAAACTTGGCAGCTTTAAGATCTGTGGACTTCAACTCCCAGAACTCCTGAGCTAACATGACTGAAGGAGGAAGAATTCTGGGAGTTGAAGTCCACAACTCTTAAAGTTATCAAGTTTGTGTTATTTGATTTTAATTAGTTTGTCTTGCAAAGGCAGGCAATGATTTGGGGTTTTTAAATCTTGTTTAACAAATGTAATTAATCTTAGATGCTGGCTTCATTGGGTTTTTTTTAATCCTGTCTTAAATGGATTATCAAATCTGCTTTTATTATTATTACGGTATTATCCATGTTTATTATTATTCATGTTTATTACTATTACTAATAATTTATTATTATTATACATTTATTATTATATTATTCATGTTGTATTGTATTTTTGTTATGGATAGCACCAGCAGAAGCAAAGTCAATTTCGTTGTATATATGACAATAAAGATTATTATTATTATTATTATAAGGTAGCTTCCAACAGTATCTTTGGGGCTATTAAGAAAGACTGAGTCTGTTTCTTGCCTCCCCCCAAAAAACCATGTTTCTCCATTTCTCATTTAGAGAAATATAATATTCTGCCTTTTTAAAATATTTCTCAAAATATTTCATTCTTCTAAGAGGGTTGAGTGCTAACTTTCTACACTTTCTTACTGAAAACGTCATACGGAAAGCACCAACTTCTCCATAACCCTCCTTCCATCTCCAATACAACTGATGAAACATCCAGGATAAGGAAGTGAAACATGTTCTTGACCTCCTTTTGCCCCCTTGTATGATTTCTCTTGCCACCATTGTTAAGTGAATCACTGCAGTTAAGTTAGTGGCACCGTTGTTAAGTGAATCTGACTTTCCCCATTGACTTTGCTTGTCAGGTCGCAAAAAGGAATCTCGCAACCCCGGGACGCTGCAACCGTCATAAATATGAATCAGTTGCCAGGCGTCTTGAATTTTGATCACAGGACTTGACCGTTTTTCGCACTTACGGCCGTTGCAGCCTCCCCAGGGTCACGTGATCAAAAGAATTACTTAGGACGGTGGCAGGGGTTAGGTGATCTCCTATTGCAACCTTTTGACAAGGAAACTCAATGGGGAAGCCACATTCACTTAACAACTTGGGCAAGAAAGGCTGTAAAATCATGGCTGCAAAATGCACTTAACCAACGTTGCACTTAGCAACCGAAATGTTGGGCTCAATAGCGGTTATAAGTCGAGGACTACATGCATTCATTTCCAAATCCCTGCCCCAAAACACGCCCAGAAAGCACGAGGGAAGCGCCTAGCGCATGCGCACTGACTTCCCCACGGCTCCATTGCAGCCTCCAGAAACCGCTCTGGACTTTGCCGATGTGATGTTCCGCTGCGTCGTTGGACTCCTCTCGAGAGTGGTATCCCTCCGCCAGGCGCGAGCTCCGCCTCCCACTTCCGCGACGTGGGCGGGGACGGAAGAGACCACGAACAAAATGGTCGCGCGGCCTCCGGAAGCCTCGCTCCGGGCGGAAAGAGGCCCGCCCGTGGATTGGTTCTCAGAACACTAGGAGCGGGTTTCTCGAGCCCGTCTGCCGTTCGCTCCGCCCTTTGCGCAGTCAGTCTCCGCCCCGTTCCACCGACTTGTGCGCGGGGTAGGCATCGGTAGGCGGCGCGCACGCGCAGAACGGACACAAAGGTAACAGCGAGGACGGCTTCTTCCCCTGAGCGCCCGGCAGTGGGGAAGGACGGAGGTGTTTGCTCTTCCCTCGTCCGTAGCATCTGGGAAGGGCTTTTCGGGAAGATACGCTTTTTCTGGGTCGGCACCGGGCCCGTAAACCAGGGGTAAACCATGGCTTTTTTATGACTTGTGAACTTCAACGCCTAGAATTCCTGAGCGCATGCGCTTTCCTCCCCGCCTAGAAAAAGAGCATGGCTGCTTGACGAATTCTGGGAGTTGAAGTCCACAAGTCACAAAAGGGCCAAGGTTCCCCTTCCCTGCACTGTCGGCCGCGGAATGACTCTGTTCCCCCAGTCCCCGAGCCGCAGCCCTCTTCTTACCGCCCTTCCTGCCCCGAGTGGCGGGACTGGGCCTGTTTCCCACGGTCCCCAAGCGAGGCTTGTGGGTGCGAGGGAGAAAAAGGCCTGAAGAGAAACTCGCGTGTCAGAAAAAGGCGCGAAAATGTGAGTGGATGTGAAACACACGAAGGAAATTAGTGTGGGGAGAAATTGCAAGGCGAAAAAACCCTAGTTTAGGACTGAAAGACTACAATCTTAACTGAACATTTTACCAAATGTAAAAAGTTGAGTTTTTCAGATTTTGTTTAATAACAAATTAGCAAATCAGGAATTTGTCCATCTTGTTTAGTGTGTTTTGCTCAGGACACAATACATCCTCTCATGAAATAAAAACTAATAGATTTTGTTTTTTGGGAGTGTAACAAACTCACACTTGCAATGTCCCCCCAAAAAGAAGACATTTGCAAAATAATTTGCATGTTTTGTCTGTAATATTTGTATAATTTACATATACATTTCGGTAACAATCCTATCATCCAACAATCTCGGCCTACAAAGCATCTTCAATCTTTACAATTTTGTGCTTTAAATTATGCGTAATACATTCATTCAAACCTTTTATTCTGCCTGTATAGCAAAAAATACAAAAGGACTCCATAGCAGCTAACAGAAACTTGGTGTGGGGCCCAAGACATCACAGCAGGAACAGGCTAAACAAAAATATACATCAATTAATTTTTTAAAATATGTCACATGATATAGCATTTACAAATTCCCAAATACTTGTCAGCTAAAAATAAAAAACTACCCCAATCTTTCTCTGTTTCTTCTCACTAGATACATGTGTATTTCTCATTAGAGCAAATCAAAAAGGGGACAGCTATTTTTCCAACAGGTTCTCTAAAATTTTCTTGTAGCGCCATAGATCGTTCAGGCAACTTTGCACCGGAGTCTACAGCAGTTGCATCTAATATAAGAAGCCCTCAGTATTTAGACCGTGGGAGGGAATTGCAAAGAAGAACTGCACAATTTTTAACAGTTCTGAATAGCATTCAGCAGCTTTGATATTCAGAAAATATTTAGTCCATTTTTCATGTGAAAGCAGATGTTGGAACTCCTCTTCATCTCTGGAAGCTTCCATGAATTTTTTCATATTGTTGAACTGAATGAAGCACTCCATACTGTCAATTTCCAGACCCTTCTCACGTAAGTATGTTATACATGCTTCCACGTCACTCCAGCTGGGTGTGTCACTCAGGGCCATCCACGCGAAGCAGGAAAACTCTTGCAGAGATGACATCCACATCTCCAGGTAATCTATGCAATGACTGTAGAGGCGACGCACCGCATCGGAGAAGGCGTCACATCCTTCCTCCAGCCCCTCCTTGCGCTTGTCTGCAAGCATCCCCTTCACCGTCAGGGACATGAAGTTCTGGGCTCTTCGGTCCAGCAGGATGGTGTGCACAGAGTCCAGCGTCTTCATCACCTCCACGAGGGAGTTATTTTCCCGCTCCATCTCTTCGATGTGCAAATGGAAGGCGTTCATCAGCGAGTGCATGTGCCAAAGGTAGAGCTCGCTGAACTCGTGCTCAAAGAAGCTCTTGAGCACGGCGGGCGGGTTGCTCTGGCCCAAGAAGAAGGACTTCAGGGCCGAGTGCATCTGGAGCAACTTCGTGATGCCCGGGAACAAGGACAGCCATCGAGTCTTGCTGTGGGAGAGCAGCCGCTTGTACTCCACCTCCACAAACTCGCAGTATTCTTGCAGGGATTCCGCCCGGACCGTGTAGATGTGAAAGTACTGGTAGATCTTTAGGATGATGTTCTCAACGTCCACCTCGAGGGCGTCTGCTCCGTGGTGGATGCAGTTGTGCAAAATGTGGGCAGGGCAGTACACCCCGATCAACGTCTCCCTCTGGAGGGATTTCTTCAGCTGGGCAAACACAGTCCTCGCCTCTTCATCTTGCCGAAGTTCACCAAACATGGTGTTGCAGTTGTCCCCCGCGAACGCCACGCACTTCTGAAGCAATCTGTGTTTCTTAAGAGCTTTGACAAGAGAATCTGAAACATCCGTCTCAGTGGCCGTTTCCTGAAGGTCCAGGAGTTTGGTCTTCAAGCCGCCGTTCCTGTAGTCGTAATACTGGATGAGTACCGGGACCATTTTCATGGCCCTATGGCTGCTGTCATCTATGGCCACCCCGCAGAAAGGGATGCCGTGTTCTTCCAGGTCAACCATGTCTATATGTGGAGCAAGTACACAACGTTCATTACCTTCTCTTTTGGTTTGAACCTTGGAAAATTTCTGAGCTAGGTCTGCCTCAGAAAATAACTGTCTCAGCAAGTCAGAATGATCATCCACCGATTTGTCAGTGTTGTGATTCGTGACAGTGTGGAATGCCAAATTGCTCTCACTTGCAGTAACAGCATCCTCTGTTTCACTGTCTGGATCCACAAAAAAGTCTGTTTTTGCGCACCAACGGTCCCGTGTTATTGCTTTGTTTCGCTTGTATGCTTTGAGTGCTTTCTTGTGTTTATCAGAGGACATGTGATACTCCAGGTCCCCAGGACCTTTATGTGCGACTGACACAAAGGTGCCAGGTTTGCAGACCAAACACTCTGCTTCATAGTCATCTCTACCTTTGCGAAAATCAGGATAGTTGCGCCTGGTCTTCTCAGTAAACAGACATTTTCTTTTGGACATGATTTTATCTTCCAGATACACCTCGGAATCCTGCGGGAAACAAAGCATAGAGACAGGTTCAAGCTCGGAAGGAACACGATATAGAACCATAAGGCTGGAAGAGATCTGAGAGGTCTTGTAATCCAACCGCTTACTGGCTGTCCAGTCTATTTTTAAAAACCTCCAGTGATGGAGCAGCCACAGTTGTCGAGGATTACTTGTACATTTCACTAGGTCAGTGTAAAAATGGGCACAAGGAGTGGTGCAGTGGCCCAGAGGTGCCGCTCTCACCTCACAATCAGGAGGCTGTGAGTTATATCCTCTACAGCAGTGGTGGCCAACCGGTGGGCCACGAGAAAATTTTGATGGGCCGCAGAGAAATCTCACCCCCAGAGCACCCCCACAAAGCAATTAATCCAGGCTGCGCAGAAACACAAGGCTGCGCCACCCACATGGCCTGCGGGAACTCTCCCCGCCCACTCACTCCTTATCCGATAAACTTGCCTGCTAAATTTCTATTTTTCCTTTTTCCGACCATCATCTGTTCTGCTGTGCCGGGAGATTTAGATTAGCTAGGAAGCAGGAAATGGTTGGATTTCTTGCTTTCTAGCCAGTCCTTAGATCTTCGGCTCAGCATAGCGGAACCTCCCTTAGGACTGAAAGTTTACTTGCAAGCAAATTCAGTGCAGACTCACGGCAAGCAAATTTGAGAGACCGAGCTAGCCGATGGCAGATAGATAGATCACTGAATGATTCTGTGAGCAACTCAATCTGCCTGTTTTGCCTGATTTGGGGTAAAAGTTGCTCTTTTTTTAAATAAAAAATTCAATATTTACATGCATGGTGTGTTGTGAGGTTATTTTGTGAGTTTGCTTGCTAGCATATTTTATGAGTTTGCTTGCAAGCAAATTTTATGTGACAGACTGAGTAGACAATGGCAAATAGATAGATCTCTGAATGAATCTGATTCTGTGAGCAACTCAATCTGCCTGCCTGCTTTGCCTGATTTTGGGTAAAAGTCACTTTTTTTATAAAAAATTCAATATTGATATAAATATTTATATTTACATACAAGCCATGCCCAGCCAGTCACATGACCACCAAGCCACTCCCACAAATTAGGCCACACCCACAAAACCAGTCCATGGTCCCAGGGATCTAAAATTATGAGTTTGGTGGTCCCTGAGGTCCAAAAGGTTGGCGACCCCTGCTCCACGGCAGAGGTTGCCAACCGGTGGGCCGCGGATCATTGATGGTCTGTGAGAAAATTTTGGTGGTCTGCAGAGAAATGTCCCCCCCTCAAAGCACACCCACCCTAAAGCAATTAATCCAGGCTGTGCAGGAACACAACACCAGAATATGGGACCGACTTTCCCACCGTCAGCAAGCCACCGTCAGTCAAAATTCATATGAATGGTCTGCGGGATTTAAAATTATGAGTTTGGCCACCCCTGCTCTATGGCAGATATTTCTCTCTCTGGGCACATTGAGAATATATCTGCTGAACCAACTCCGCATTGGTGACAGGAAAGGCATCCGGCCACTCAAACTCTCTGCTAGCTCCATTTGGTTGCCCAGACTCCACCCTGCAAGGGATTATGGGGTCATTAAATGAAGAAGACGCACATGGATTCTCAAAAGTTTCTTCCTTTTAACCTGAAAGCCCAGCCATTTCCACCTCTCTCTCTCTCTCTCTCTCTGTGGCTCTGCACAATCGAGATCACCCAAAAAGCTTTTATGGTTCAGGTTGTTTTGCAAATCCCGTTTGGTGGATTAGATAAAAGGCTAGTTTGTTTGTTTTTAAAGAAGAGCGTTTATCTTTGTTTCTTGGAAGTCTGTGTGCATAAACCCCGGATGGGATCATCAACTGACAACGGAGGAGGATTTTAAAAAGAGACTGGACAGTCACCTGTCTGAAACGGTATAGGGTTTCCTGCTTGAGCAAGGGGTTGGACTAGAAGATCTCCAAGGTACCTTCCAAACTCTATTCTGATTGATTGATTCCCCCTGCAGAAAAAGGGGCAATTCAGCCACTGGGTTTAACGTGTTGTGGGAATGCAGGCAATCGTGGCTCGAGATCAACGTACCTTCAGGACGCCGATCCCCCGGGAAGAAACAAAAGCCGAGCAGAAAGGCGGACACTCAAGCCGCTCACTCGCAACGCACCATCCCCGAGAGCATCTTTTTTTCCCCTTTGGGTCTCCAACCTGGGCGACTTTTAACGACTTGCGGACTTCAACTCCCAGAATTCCTCAGCCTTGCTGGAGACGGGCCACTAACAGCAACCTGCCGGCTGAGGAATTCTGGGAGTTGAAGTCCGCAAGTCGTTAAAGCCGCCCAGCGTCTTTCCCGGAACACGCCTTGAAATGCAAGAAAGGAGGGAGGGAGGAAGGGAGGGCCAGATGAGCGCATGCGCACTCACTCGTATCGGTTCCCACAGTTTGTGCTTGGGTGGACCGGCCCCTCCCAGTCCTCTGATGACGTCAACATAGCTCCGTGGGCGGGGAGGGGGCAGTAAACCAAAGGGGCCCGCCCGCGTTCATTCTCAGGGCGACGGAGAGGGGTGGAGGCGTGTAGTTCTTCAAAATAACAAATAAAAATAAAGGCAGGTCTCCAACCTTGGCCACTTTAAGACTTGTGGACTTCAGCTCCCAGAATTCCTCAGCCCGCCATGCTGACTGAGGAATTCTGGGAGTTGAAGTCCGCTAGTCTTAGCGGCCTGTACATTAACATAAATTCCGCCCAAAATGTCCTCATTGGGCAGAGGAGGGGGGAAGGAGAGCAAGGAGCGCAGCCAATGATTTAACCGGAAAGGGGTGACGTCGTGTTGGATAGGGTGGGGTCCTAGCGCAACTTCAGAAAAAGCTGAACAAGGAAGCGCGGAGGAGGTAGGAAAAGTTTGGGATTTTGTTCCAGGGGTCTCTTGGTGGTTTCTGGGCTTGGAGGGGTGGTGGTGGTTTGCAGACGTTTCATGACCCAACTAGGGAATATCATCAATGCTAGAAGGAAGTGTTGTTTGCAGAGAGGAGGAAGAGGAAGGAAGAAAAGGAAAAGAGGAGGAGGGATCCTTAGTGAACTCTGAGCTTGGAGGTTTTCTTGCAGACGATTCATGACCTAACTAGGGAATATCATCAGTGCTAGAAGGGAAGAGGGGATGTGGAGAGGAGGAGAAGGAGGAAGAAGAAAAAGAGAAGGAGGAGGAAGAAAAGGAGAGGAAGAGGAGAAGCAGACTTTTTGGTAGTTTTCTTGCAGACGTTTCATGACCCAACTATGTAACATCATCAGTCCTGGAAGGGTTTTTCTTCCATCTGGTTTCACTCTCCTGTTTTCTTAGGACGAGACCTTTATTACCATTCAGCCCTTTTTTATTTGATTCCAATATAGGTGGAAAATAGTTTCCTTAATCCCAGGTAGTTAGTTTGCCTTGCCTTCGACCTCCCTCTCTTAGGTTTGCTACATCATGATTATTCTCTTGCTGTTAATGAAGGTAGTCTTCGACTTAACAACCACAATTGAGCCCAAAATTTCTGTGGCTGAGCAAGACAGTCATTAAGTGAGTTTTGCCTCATTTTACGATTTTTCTGGCCACAGATGTTAATGGAATCACTGCAGTTGATAAGTTAGGAACCCGGTTGTTAAATGAATCTGGACTTTTATTGTCGGAAGTTCGCAAAAAGGGTGACCCTGGGACACTGCAACCGTCGTAAATATGAGTCAATTGCCAAATATCTGAATATAAATCAGGTAACCCCAGGGATGCTTGTGAGGGATCAGATGATGGCATGTATGTACAGAGGAAGCGCTGGGGATCAGAGGAAGGGGCGTATGTAGGGATAGAACCCTGGTATAGATGGAATGGACATGAGAGTGAGGAATATGCATTCTGATAAAAACATTTTCTCTTGTCTTCATTTCTTTGCCTTAAGCAGCCTGGCTCCTTCCTGTCTTCTCTCTCTCTACAGAAGGGGAGGGGGTGCAGGGGAGTAGGGGGTGCTGCCTCAGACAAAGTTTTAAAACTGCTTTTACTTTTCTCTGTGGAAAGGGGGTGTCACCGGGGAGTGGGGGTGCTACCTTGAGTTGCTCTGCAATAGGAAAGGGGTTGGAATTGCAGATCCTTAGCGAGGCAGAAGTTAACACCTTAAACCTCTAGCCAAGAATATTAAACAAGAATAGCTTGCTTATAAGAAAACCCCCCAAAACCACATAAAACTAGGATACTTTGCAAGATACCCGTGACCTGGGGTGAAACACAGATGACGTGACATTTAGCTATGGAGAGGGCTGAGATCCAAATAACCAATGTTATCAGTTATGCATGCATTATTAGGGGAAAAGCAATGGTTGAATGCGACCACCATTTGACTCCAAACAATTGCTCTAAGGTTCTCATCGAGGCCCTTGGCTAGCTTTTGAGCCAGGGTCCTTACATCTTGGTACCAAAATAGAAGCATAACTTTGTACCACACCTTGTGCCCAGTGACTTATCGGCTTCGACACCAAGCAAGGAGCCCATTTTAGGGGACAACAAAGGTCATGTGAAAAATGGTCATAAGTCACTTTTTTCAACCCTGTTGTGTCCTGTTCAATTGTCTGGTCAGTAAATGAACTGTTGCAAGTTGTTGCAATTGGGGAAATCCAGCCCTTGTCATAGCATGTTGTGTAGGTTTTTATGCTAAATTGACCTATTAAGTCCTAATAATTATGTCCTAATAATGTCCTAATAAGTCAATTCTCATTTTAACATTTTAGCATTTTGGCTAGGCTTAGAAAAGAATATGTGCATATGTTTAATCTGTTTAGTCTGTTCTCAAGCATGCAATTTGTTTTTCTTAGCTTTTGGGTTACAGATGGAGGGGGACAAACTTATGGTCCCCCCCAGTGGGGACCAAGGCTCTCAGCGAAGCAGCGTCTCTTCCACCGGTCCTCGTGGTGAGTGAAAGGAAAATGCCCCCTGCCTCCCCCCTCCCAAAGGATATATGAGTGAAAATCAACATGTTCCTAAATTATTTACTGTATGGCATATCATACAGGGACTAGTAAAATATATTACCGTTTCACTTAGATTAGTAAAGCACAATAAAATGTACATGTTAAAAAGATCTATATTCAGAAGCCAGTGTCTAGGCCAGGGGTATCCAACTCGCGTCCTCACAGTTTGTCCCGTGACGTATTGCAACTTTTCCCCGCTTCACTAAGCCGGGCATGGGCGTGGCCCTGGTCTAGGCCATCTAACCATTGAAGCACAGCATCATTGATATTAAATTAATCAGATATTGGACCGGTAGATACCCTCAGTTTACAGCTGGTCAGGATGTGATCTACGAATTGATGAGGGACCCCATGGTCACACCCCACAGTCACACTATGCCCCATTTATAAGAGTCCTATTGAGTCTGAGTGGCCACCAGAATATTTGCAGACAGATTCAAGCAATGCCCTGGAGACAAAATGCAAAGCATGTCTCACCACAGCTTCCACCTGCAAATTCAGGACTTCCAAGGATGGAGGCCTCCATGAATGCATACCCATGACAATGTTAACCTGTTAACGCTAGTGGTGGGATTCCAATTTTTTTACTACCGGTTCTGTGGGCATGGTTTGGTGGGCGTGGCTTGGTGGGTGCGGCAGGGGGAAGGTTACTGCAAAATCCCCATTCCCTCCCCACCCCACTAACCTGCTTTCCAGCTCTGTTCTCCTGTGCAGGGCAACCAAAGAAGACCCAGCCGATCAGCTGGGACTCAGTGGGAGGCAGAGAAGAGATGGAGTCGGTGCCAGTCAGAGGTGTTATTGGCCGGTTCTCCAGATTACTCAAAATTTCTGCTACCTGTTCTCCAGAACTGGTCAGAACCTTCTGAATACCACCTCTGGTTAACACCCCTTTCTTTGAGAGGAAGGGATTAGAGAGGAAGAGATTAAAAGAGAGTCAGCAGGCACACAATTTGGAATGCGCTGGGCTGTTTGTATAGTGGGTTTGAAGATGCTGGTGCCAACTCCTGCCTTTCAATGTTTATTCTGCATTGTGAGCCTGCTAACTCTCTTGTAATCCCTTTTTCTCCTATCTTCAAGGGTTAGGGAAAGCAAAACCACATGTAATGTTAATCATGTAAATGAAAAATGCTGTAAAGTCATAAACATATTGATTTTAGTAAGTGACGTTCACCAAAGTGGTGCCAATCCTGTTCAGGATTGTCTGTGTTCTTAATTTTTTTTAGTAACGGAGTTTTGCTTCTGTCCTTGCCAACCTGGTTCTGCACAACACTTCACTACTGGCTCTCGTGAACGACCCAGCATTTACATAATATGAGAAGCTTTATTAGTTCATTTTGGGGGATAGATTGATTTATTTTTTGTTTTAAGGAATTGTGGGATCATAGAAAATCAAATTGTTTCAGTCATCGGGTTGTGTGCTGTGTGAATAGCGCAACTGTTCTTCGTATGAGGCATGGTTAGAATGCAGTGTGTACTGCAGGCTACTTCTGCTGCCTGCAATTTGGCAGTTCAAATCTCACCAGGCTCAAGGTTGAATCAGCCTTCCGTCCTTCCAAGGTGGGTAAAATGAGGACCCAGATTGTTGGGGGCAAGAGGCTGACTCTGTAAACTGCTTAGAGAGGGCTGGGAAGCACTGTGAAGCAGTATATAAGTCTGAGTTATTGCTATTTTCCTCCCTTCCTTATGATTAGAATGCAGTACTGCAGGCTAACTCTGCACACTGTCAACAGTTTGACCCTGACCAGCTCAAGGTTGACTCGGCCTTCTGTCCTCCCGAGTTTGGTTAAATGAGGACCCCGATTGTTGGGGGCAAGAGACTGATTCTGTAAGTTGCTTAGAGTGGGCTGTAAAGTTCTGCAAAGTGGTATATAAGTCTGAGTGTTATTACTACTCTTCCTTTCTCTCCGCTTTAGCCCAGGATGTCCTGGTTTATCTTGTGGATGACACTGTGGTGCGTCTAACGATGGACAACCTACCCTCCGTCACTGCTCACGAGTTGCACCGTATGGTGTTGGATGTGCTGAAGCTGCCCGAATGTGCCCTGGAGATCTTCTCCTTGTGGCTCATCTCCCCCTTCCTTGGTAAGACTCCACGCTCTTTCCCCACCCTGCCCAAAGAGGCCTGGGTCGCGCTTCGGCAGCCCCACTGGTTGAGAGGGCAGAGATGTGAAGGGCAAGCGGTTGCCAGGCAGCCAGACTAAAGCCGAACGGTTTTGCCCTCTCTGTAGACTTCCTTGGCTCTGTGCTCACATAACCCTCTTCACTATGCCAGGTGCAAACCTCGAGGCTGTAAATGCAGCGTGCTAAACTTGGATTGTGGCAACCTTGGTCCTTTATTTTGCTGGCTCAGCATGTTTGCCATAAATTATTCCCTTGGATTTCAATCAATCAATCAATCAGAATAGAGCTGGAAGGGACCTTGGAGGTCTTCTAGTCCAACTCTCTCCTCAAGCAGAAGACCCTATAGCAGGGGTCTTCAACCTTGATAGCTTTAAGACTTGTGGACTTCAACTCCCAGAATTCCTCCTCCTCCAGTCATGTTAGCTCAGGAATTCTGGGAATTGAAGTCCACAAGTCTTAAACTTGCCAAGTTTGAAGACCCTTGTGATAGATGATACATAGATGATACATAGATATATAGATGATAGATTGATTGATAGGCACAAGGAGAGGGAGAGAGAAAGATGATAGGTGATAGATAAGGGGTCTTCAACCTTGACAGATTTAAAACTTGTGGACTTCAATTCCCAGAATTCCTCCTCCTCCAGTCATGTGAACTCAGGAATTCTGGGAGTTGAAGTCCACAAGTCTTGAACGTGCCAAGTTTGAAGACCCTTGCCCTATACCATTTCAGACAAACTGCTGTCCAGTCTATTCTTTAAAAACTCCAATGTTGAAGCACCCACAGCTCCTGGTGGCAAGCTGTTCCACTGGTTAATTGTCCTCATTGTTAGGAAATTTCTCCTTAGTTCCAGGTTGCTTCTCTCTTTGATGGGTTTCCATCCGCTGCTTTTTGTTCTGCCTTCGAAGTGCTTTAGAGAATAGCTTGACTCCTTCTTCTTTATGACAATGCATGAGATATTGGAAGACTGCTATCATGTCACCCCTAGTCCTTTCTTTCTCTAGACCAGTGGTCGCCAACCGGTGGAGTGGGCTGCGAGAAAATTTTGATGGGCCGCAGAGAAATCTCACCCCCAGAGCACCACCCCCCAAAGCAATTAATCCAGGCTGCGCAGAAACACAAGGCTGTGCAGCCCACATGGCCCGCGGGGATCCTCCCCACCCACTCACTTCTTACTTGGTAAACTTGCCTGCTAAATTGCTATTTTTCTTTTTTCCGACCATCATCTGTTCTGCTGTGCCGGGCGATTTAGATTAGCTAGGAAGCAGGAAATGGTTGGATTTCTTGCTTTCTCGCTAGCCTTTAGATCTTCGGCTCAGTACAGCCAAACCTCCCTTAGGACTGAAGGTTTGCTTGCAAGCAAATTCAATGCAGACTCACAGCAAGCAAATTTGAAAGACTGAGCTAGCCGATGGCAGATAGATAAAACACTGAATGATTCTGTGAGCAACTCAATCTGCTTGCTTTGCCTGATTTGGGGTAAAAGTAGCTCTTTTTTAAAATAAAAAATTCAATATTTATATAAATATTTATAATATTTACATACAAGCCACGCCCAGCTAGTCACATGACCACCAAGCCACACCCACAAATTAAGCCACACCCACAGAACCGGTTAGTGGTCCCTGGGATCTAAAATTATGAGTTTGGTGGTCCCTGAGGTCCAAAAGGTTGGCGACCCCTGCTCTAGACTAGCCATACCCAAATCCTGCAACCGTTCTTCATATATTTCAGTCTTCAGGCCTTTAATTATCTTAGCTGCTCTTCTCTGCACTTTTTCTAAAGTCTCATTTTTTAATATGTATAATGTGGTGGACCAAAACTGAGTGCAGTCTTCCAGGTATGCCTTACGAAGGCTTTATAAAGCGGTACTAATATTTCATGTGATTTTGATTCTATGCCTCTGTTAATGCAACCAAGGATTGTGTTAGCCTTTTTGGCGGCCAGCGCACACAGCTGGCTCATGTTTCAGCGATCGTCCACCAGGACTAGTTTTGCTTTGCAAGGTCATTTTGGGACTC